>NC_051214.1:713878-721378 GCF_015220715.1 Pygocentrus nattereri
AAATCTATAAACAATAAAAAAACGAAAAGGAGCCAGAAAGGAGCTCATTCCTCACACTTAGAAAACCCCGCACCAATTCATTCTTCCTTAATTAAGTGATGCCATTATTTCTGAGATACTATCTCATTATTCTGAGATACTATCTCAGCATTTTGAGAAACTCTTAAAAGCATCTAAATCATAAAACAGCATCTCAAAATGATCTAAAAAAAGCATCTAGTATCTTAAAATATTGACACAGTAACTCCTTATCTCAAAATAATGACTTACCATCTTAAAATAATGAGATAATATCTCAAAATAATGACTTACCATCTTAAAATGAGATATCTCATTATGATGACTTAGTATCTCAAACTAATGACTTGGCATCTCAAAATAATCAAATCAAATCAAATCAAATCAAATTTATTTATATAGCGCTTTTTACAACTGATGTTGTCACAAAGCAGCTTTACAAAAATGGGAATCACAGCACAGAGAATCAGACAAAACACTGAACATAATATACAGAATATACAGAACCCCCGTGAGCGCTGAGGCAAGGAAAAACTCCCTCAGAGCTGGAGGAGGAAGAAACCTCGGGAGGACCAAGACTCACATCTAAAGGGGGGACCATCCTACCACTGGTCAGACAACTTATAAGTTAAACATTGAAAAGTCAATTTTACATCCACGCAGTTCTAATATATTCAGGTGTGTATAATCAACAGTGGAAACAATTAGAGTTCATATAGATTTGGATGTGATCTGTAGTGGAGAAGCTGCGTTCCAGAAACTTCCATCAGTCTGGTCAATCAGGGGGACAGGGGGACTTGAGGGTGGGACATCCATCAGTATTGGGCCGGACCGGTGGACAGTCAGTAACTCGGAGGAAGGAAAGATTTAGGAATTAGTTTAGACTGTATTTATGAAGAACAGAAAATGTAAAAAATTATCAGAGTGTGACTAATGACTCCGGCAGGTCTGAATATGACAGCCTAACTAAAGGGAGAGAGCCAGAAGGTAACATAGACACGGAGGCTCCCTGAGACACTGGCATTCACCCACTCCACCGTCCACAAACCTGAGTGACTGCATGTAGTGAGTGACAGCAGCACCAGCATCTCAGTTTACCCACAATTCACTATGTCCATGAACCCCTGGATCTGCAGCCTTATCTAAAGGGAATTAACATTAACTACCAAAAGCTAAACTAAACAAGTAAGTTTTTAGTCTAGACTTAAAGATTGAGACTGTGTCTGAGTCCCGAACATTATCGGGGAGATTATTCCAGAGTTGGGGCGCTTTATAAGAGAAAGCTCTTCCTCCTGCAGAGCTTCTCTGAATTTTGGGAACTACTAGGAAGCCAGCACCCTGTGATCTAAGTAATCGTGGTGGTTCATAATAGGAGATAAGGTCTCTCAGATACTCAGGAGCGAGCCCATGTAGGGCTTTATACGTTAACAGGAGAATTTTATAGTCTATGCGGAATTTGACTGGAAGCCAGTGAAGAGCTGATAGGACTGGACTAATATGGTCAAATTTTCTAGTTTTAGTAAGGACCCTGGCTGCAGCATTTTGAACTAGCTGAAGTTTATTTAAGTTACTGCTAGAACATCCTGACAGTAGCGCATTACAGTAGTCTAGCCTTGACGTAATGAAGGCATGTACTAATTTTTCTGCGTCATGTAAGGATAAAGCATTTCTTAGCTTGGCGATGTTACGGAGATGTAGAAAAGCTGTTTTAGTAACATTAGATATGTGTTTATCAAATGCTAGATCTGAATCTATGATAACGCCAAGATTTTTAGCTGTTGAACCAGGTGTGACTGAGAAGTCGGCCAGATTCAACATTAGGTGTGATAATTTATTTCTAGCAGCTTTAGGGCCTAATAGAAGAACTTCTGTTTTATCACTATTTAATAGAAGAAAATAGAAAATAGAATAATGGCATAGCAATTCACTTAAAAACAAAAAAACAACAATTAGGTGATTTTTGACATTTGTTTGCAGTTTGGGGAATGGGCTTCCATTAGAGTAAACAAATTTTAACGTAAATGAAATAAAAATTAAAATGTGATAAAGCAGAAATTCACAAGAGAGCAACTGTACTGTAAATTGGCTTGTATCGTTAGCTTAGCCTTCTTTTTTAATGCAGGTATTTAAAATAAGTTCTAGTTTTTGTTTTTTTTTAGCTTTTTTGATTTTATAACGTTCCTCTGTAGATCTGAAAATACTCTGGTCTCGACTCCGTCATTCATAGCTGGGTGGTTTATTCACCCTTTTCTGGGATTGTCAAGGCACTAACACTGCTAGAATTCACTTAAAG
The DNA here is from genome assembly GCF_015220715.1 of Pygocentrus nattereri. Taxonomy (NCBI): domain Eukaryota; kingdom Metazoa; phylum Chordata; class Actinopteri; order Characiformes; family Serrasalmidae; genus Pygocentrus; species Pygocentrus nattereri. Next base: position 716,190 of record NC_051214.1, read on the forward strand.
CGTCTGATGCGTCTGATCTCACTCCGAAAAGTGCTACCATGATAAAACTGTGAACATAACCCGAGAAAAGCAGGTGAGGAGCTGGTAGTCCATCACGCGAAGCCCGAGCGAACTGCATCGAATCCCTTCTGGCTGTAAGACGAACGTCTCGGCAATTACGCCAAACTGAGGTAGATCATCACAAACCTCGTCTTACACACCAGTGTGAGTTACTGAGAAAGGAAAACGAGCGCGCCTGATCCGATTTAGTGAATGGAAACTGAAAACGCCACGTGCAATAAGCCTTCAGCTCTAATCGATTAAAAGAAATGTGTACTGAATTCACCATTAGCGCTAAATTATTCACAGCAAAGATGGAGGGAAAGCACTGAAATACTCGTCTAAACTTAGAATTAAATTTAGAAATAAAACAGACAAATAAATAACTAAAAAACCCGCATGTGACAGATACAGGGGGTAAAACTGAACCTGGCACAATGAGCTCGATTCACAGGCTCAGTTTACACTATTACTCCTCCGACGAGCCCTTAAACGAGTCGACTGGCATCCCAACAGCACCACAGCTCATCCCAGACTCCTCATCCCAGACTCCACATCCCAGACTCCTCATCACAGACTCCTCATCCCAGACTCCACATCCCAGACTCCTCATCCCAGACTCCTCATCCCACTCCTCATCCCAGACTCCTCATCCCAGACTCCACATCCCAGACTCATCATCCCAGACTCCTCATCCCAGACTCGCTTCACAATTAACTATGGCACTTATTCCCTGTACGTGAGGGAATATTGGAAACCTCGCATCCTGCATAGAGAAAACCGCCTAAAACAGGTCCCCACGCTCAACACTCGTCTAAAACCTGCAGGGAATACTGCAGGAAAACGGTGTCACCGCTAAAAGCCCTGCTTTAAGGCCATAAACACTCTGACTGGCCGAGACGCGCTCGGAGACCGAATGCTGCCTCTTTACTTTAGAACAACATGAAAAGAGCTGATCTAGAACCAGCGTTTGTGACCAAGATTAGAAGATGAATCAGTTTCAGATGAAAGATGAAGACATTTTTATTACTGCCTCCGTTATCAGGTTTTAATTTAACCTAATAATATGGACGAGTTAGACCAATCAGAAGCACCTATACACTCACGGGCAGTCCGGCATGTTCAGCATTTAAGCTTCGATCTTCATGGAATTTTTGGTCTAAAAGAATCAAATCAGATATTTTCCCCAAACTGCTCAGCCTCAACAGTGACGGTCATAAAGACGGACGGAACTGACCCAAAGTTCAGCTCATATTTACAGCTCACAGCAAGTCATGTCGTGTCCTAAACCTCGTCTACACGTCTGTGCCGCCTTACCGAAGACCCGGGTCGGGGTGAGAGAAGTTTCGGCGACGTGTTTCTACAGAAACCATTTGGGTGACTATTGACTTCCTCTAGCACTAAACGACAGAAGGAAAATTTGGTCTCCAATCCGGTTTCTCCCCGAACTTCTCCTTCAACACTCCGCTCAAGCAGAAGAAACATCTCTAATACTTTGGTATGAAGGCCTGAGGCCGTAGACATTAATGTTGGTACTTTTGCATTAAAAACACTTTGAAATTGTGGTTAAATGTGTTTTCTTCTACCTTAATCACTGCGTATCCGCATCTGAACCACTGAAGGCGTAAAAATTCTCTCAAACTAAAATTTCATTTGGATTGAACCAAGTTTAGAAGGAAATCTGCGCAGTTGTACAGTTAAACCTTTGATTGAACATCTGGCAGTTCCCTTTTTGAAATCTCGGGCATCGTGTCGTGGAAAAGCTGAACTCTTTGGTAAATCGCGTGATAAAAACTCACTTTCTAGCCGAGTAGTTTGATGGATTCGTGAAATGTCTTCCGATTTGTGCTCAGAGCTGGACGAAAGGAAATGAATCATTTAACTGGTGTGACTGAACTACCCATGAAGCTTAGCAGTTAAACACATTTGCATTCTGGAGATTTCATACTGCGCGGAAGTGAAGTCACACTTGCATATATAAAGCCTGCGGATTGTGCAGGACGGCTTCTAATCATGAAATGAACCAAATGACTGTAAAACCATGGTAAACATTAACTGTGGTGAGCAGAACAAAACAAACAAATAATACATGTTCATTTGAATATTTAGATCCAATGTAAGTAAAAATATCCCTCTGAAATATGCTGGACTTTTAAAAGTAAAAAATAAAGAAGAAAAAAGTGCCTGTGGCATCATTAAAGCACCGTAGAAAAGAACACGTTTTCCCTTGTGAATTATTTCCCCCAGTTTTCCCCCTTTTCCCGGTTTAAACGCTGTGCTGAGGTGCGTGTGGCGGGTAAAACAGATGCATAGCTCTGACAGAACCACGTTCATCGATATGTCAGAATAATTTCCTCATTTTCCCCTCATTTTAGTGCAAATGCTGGTCAGAAACAGCACTTACGTCAGTGGTTATTATACGTTTTATGCATAAAAATGCACACTTTTTCATAAATGTGTGTGCACGCCTGAACAGTACCAGTCATAAGTTTGGACACCCCTACTCGTGCAACGTTTTCCACATAACAGTGATGAACAAAATATTGAAATAACACTTGCATAACACAAAATTTCGGTTCCACGGTGACATGCAGAAGGCTAAGCCAACCCAAAACAAACCGTTTTCCTGACGCTTTACCTCTTCGCTAACAAACGATGCATTTGCGGTTTAGAAATTAAATGCTACACTGGTGTCAGAATTGAACACAATCTGCCTTGAAATGTAATTAACGCACAACTATTGCTTTCCACTGTGCAGCACTTTAAACAGGCTTTCATACACATTACTGTGCAGAACACACCTAATCAAACTGTTCCACTAATCAAAACTAGTGAAATCAAACTGTTTATCAGGGCAAAATATGACTGTTTAGAGAAAGCAGATACTGTAAATGGTTAAGATAATAGATTAAAGTATGTAAAATCACTACTTGTTGTATTAATGTTGTGTTTATTCTACTACTTGTGTTTTTCTAAACTAATAAACACTTATAAACACTTACTGCCCCGATAAACAGCTTTTAAAATGAATCAGGTGCTTACAACTTTTACACAGGACTATGTATATTTTTCACTGTTTATAGTTTAAACTGAAATTGAATGGAATAATTTCTCATACAGACCAACTCTTCTGTGTGTATTTGTTTCATATGCGTTTAAACCTGAGCTGTAGGCCGTCTGTAAGACTCTGACACTGTGACCTCCGTCAGGTGTGTCCAAACCTGTGACTGATGCTGTATGTAACTATGCATTTATCTGTGATTATATAACTGATTCCGGACTCTTGTTTTTCTCCATGTCCCCGAGTGGTCCCGGCGTGTTGTCCAGCATGGCATGGGCTGCGTCCTCATCGTTCTTCTTCTGCTGTTTCCTCTTCTCCCTCTGCTCCACCCAGGGGATCAGGCACAGCATAGCGCCCCCTATGATCGGGGGGATTCCTGCCAGGTAAAAGGCCACGTCGTAGCTTTTCAGCCGGTCCCTCAGAAAACCTACAGCACGCACAGAAGGGGGAGGAGCAGAGTTAGCGCCGGTGGGTCCCCGACACAGGCGTCATGTGGGCTTTTTGTTTAGTTTCACTGTTTATAGGGCTGAAGAATTTGTTCAGTAGCCTGATTCACATCTAGGACCCACGTGTTAGACCTCTGTTTAGTGGCAGTCACATGTTCAGGGAATATACCATCACTGCTGGGCCTACAGGGTTAGAATCTCTAGCCATGCTCATCATTTTTATTATTTTAAATTAAACCTGTACTGTGTGGATTTAACTGTTCGCCAAAATGCTTCGATATTTTATTCTTTTAATGTTTTTTTAAGAATTTAAGAAATTTGTGACCAACAATTTCTCCTCAAGCTGATTTCACACAGCAGAGGGCACTATTGCACCATCACAACACCTAGACCTCTTCAGTGGTGTTTCATGTAATACAGCAGAGAAAACTGCAATCATTCCTGTGGTGTTACAGTCAGTCCTGTGGTGTTACAGTCAGTCCTGTGGTGTTACAGTCAGTCCTGTAGTGTTACAATCAGTCCTGTAGTGTTACAATCTGTCCTGTGGTGTTACAATCTGTCCTGTGGTGTTACAGTCAGTCCTGTGGTGTTACAGTCAGTCCTGTAGTGTTACAATCAGTCCTGTAGTGTTACAATCTGTCCTGTGGTGTTACAATCATTCCTGTGGTGTTACAGTCAGTCCTGTAGTGTTACAGTCAGTCCTGTAGTGTTACAATCAGTCCTGTAGTGTTACAATCTGTCCTGTGGTGTTACAATCTGTCCTGTGGTGTTACAGTCAGTCCTGTAGTGTTACAATCAGTCCTGTAGTGTTACAATCTGTCCTGTGGTGTTACAATCTGTCCTGTGGTGTTACAATCAGTCCTGTGGTGTTACAATCAGTCCTGTGGTGTTACAATCTGTCCTGTGGTGTTACAATCAGTCCTGTGGTGTTACAATCTGTCCTGTGGTGTTACAATCTGTCCTGTGGTGTTACAGTCAGTCCTGTAGTGTTACAATCAGTCCTGTAGTGTTACAATCTGTCCTGTGGTGTTACAATCTGTCCTGTGGTGTTACAATCAGTCCTGTGGTGTTACAATCTGTCCTGTGGTGTTACAATCTGTCCTGTGGTGTTACAATCAGTCCTGTGGTGTTACAATCAGTCCTGTGGTGTTACAATCAGTCCTGTGGTGTTACAGTCAGTCCTGTGGTGTTACAATCTGTCCTGTGGTGTTACAATCAGTCCTGTGGTGTTACAATCAGTCCTGTAGTGTTACAATCAGTCCTGTGGTGTTAGTCAGTCCTGTGGTGTTACAATCAGTCCTGTGGTGTTACAATCTGTCCTGTGGTGTTACAATCAGTCCTGTGGTGTTACAGTCAGTCCTGTAGTGTTACAATCTGTCCTGTGGTGTTACAATCTGTCCTGTGGTGTTACAATCAGTCCTGTGGTGTTACAATCTGTCCTGTGGTGTTACAATCTGTCCTGTGGTGTTACAGTCAGTCCTGTAGTGTTACAATCAGTCCTGTAGTGTTACAATCTGTCCTGTGGTGTTACAATCTGTCCTGTGGTGTTACAATCAGTCCTGTGGTGTTACAATCTGTCCTGTGGTGTTACAATCTGTCCTGTGGTGTTACAATCAGTCCTGTGGTGTTACAATCTGTCCTGT
>NC_051214.1:726378-738878 GCF_015220715.1 Pygocentrus nattereri
TCTGTTGATCTGCTGATCAAACCCGACGAGCAAAGAAACCGAAGGCGTTATTAACACCTTTTCTTCTCCTCTTCACCGCTCCTGGACGTTTTCCTCCTCTGCTTGAGCATTTTCATCCGAAGCATTTTCAGTGGTTAAGATTTCAGTGAACCCTTAAACGTTTAAGCAGAGTGCTGACTCGTTCCCTCCCAGTAAATGTTCGCTTACTTTAAGCCTGTGTTCGGACCGCTTTGTTCCCTGGACTGGATTTGAGTGTCCAGACATCACCAGTCTATCTGCGTGGGTTGCCGTGGTAACGGCGTAGGCATCAGTAACTACGTAGCTACGCTGGTGATGCGGATTTCAGTCGCGGATGCAGGAGAGATGGAGGAGCGTCATCTCCCCTCCAAACTCTCAGAACTCTCTTCATCATGAACCTCTGTGGCTCTTCCTGAATCCCAGCAGTTCATCTCTCCGGATTTCCTCCCCCTACGCCTGTGGTTTGGATCTGATTTAATGAGATTTTTTTGCTGTTCAGACTCTCCGAATGAATCTGGATTTGTCAGAAACCAGATTTGGGCTGACAGACATACGTAATTCTATGATGTGTTTAATTACCATCAGCTCAGTAAAGCCCATCATACGTCTGTATGAACGCAGGACATCTTCTGTTTTAACGTGAGACAAAACAACAACTTCTCCCTAAATCCTGCTCTGAAGCCCAGAGCTGCAGTGGAGCTGATCCGGGTCAGAGTGTGTGTTTCTGGTCTTGTGACCCGTTTCTGCTTTGCGGAGTCTGCAGTCCTGATAAACGCTGATGGTGCGGTGACGCCACCTCCTCGTCCTCGGCGCTGAGGCGGGCAGGTTCAGAGTCAGAGTCCGCTCTCTGGGGTCGTTACTGCTGCTGTTTTACGGCCTGATCAGCCGGTATGAGTGGAGATACAGTATCTTATCGCTCATAGCCCAGAGCTCTGATTTCACTCTGGAATGTCCTGGAAAAACACTCTCCAATCGATTTCTCCCGCAGGAGCCCGTGCTGATCGACCCCTTCGCTGCTGGTGACCTTCGACCTCTATATTAGCAGTGACCCAGCACTGTTTTCCCCTCAGAAGGTCCTGTTTGTGTGTTTTGACACACAGGGTTGTGAGACTGTTGAGCGCTGGGACTGAATACAGTTCCAGAACATTCCTAAAATCCAGCGACCACACAAATAAACCTTAAACATGGGGATGCATCAAAAGTTCAACCACTGAAAGTTTTTAAATCCTGAAATTTCAGTTTTGGTCAAGAGAAAAAAGGCCAGAAGTTTTGAAAAGAAAAGAAGAAACACACACACACACACACACACACACACACACAAAGAAGCAGATTAAAGCTACAAGGTGTCACAGTCTAAGACTTTGCGATTTATTTTAAGGATAACGAAAAGGAGAAGCGCTCATTTCTCTGTCCTAAAGAAATAAATAATTATTTTGTTATTTTGTTTCTTTTATATCATTCTTTTGATTTAAATTTTCAGCCCACTGATTTTTGTTTTGGCCAGTTTCATTCTGCATCACTATTTCTGTTATAATAATTATTATAATAATAATAAATCAAATAATAAAAGTATCGTTTCACCAGAGTTTGTGGTCTGATTGACTGTTTCTGTGAACTTCAGCTGCTTTGTCCTTTTCTAGTCCTGCAGTGAGGAACGTAAGGCAGGTGAAACGTGAGATCCGTGGCTGAGGCGGCGTGTGAGGTTTTATCTGTGTTGACGAGTTTACGGCTTGGTTGGCCAAGCGCTGATCAGAGTGGACTCTGGTGCTCTCTAATACCTGCTGAGGAGAGGACCAGTCTGCTCCTGATAGACCTCATTACGCCTGACTGCACTAAACCTGCTCTAAACCTGCACTAAACCTGCTCTAAACCTGCTCTAAACCTGCACTAAACCTGCTCTAAACCTGCACTAAACCTGCTCTAAACCTGCACTAAACCTGCACTAAACCTGCTCTAAACCTGCACTAAACCTGCACTAAACCTGCTCTAAACCTGCATTAAACCTGCTCTAAACCTGCTCTAAACCTGCACTAAACCTGCACTAAACCTGCTCTAAACCTGCACTAAACCTGCTCTAAACCTGCTCTAAACCTGCACTAAACCTGCTCTAAACCTGCACTAAACCTGCTCTAAACCTGCACTAAACCTGCTCTAAACCTGCTCTAAACCTGCACTAAACCTGCTCTAAACCTGCTCTAAACCTGCTCTAAACCTGCACTAAACCTGCTCTAAACCTGCTCTAAACCTGCACTAAACCTGCACTAAATCTGCTCTAAACCTGCTCTAAACCTGCACTAAACCTGCTCTAAACCTGCTCTAAACCTGCACTAAACCTGCTCTAAACCTGCTCTAAACCTGCACTAAACCTGCTCTAAACCTGCACTAAACCTGCTCTAAACCTGCACTAAACCTGCTCTAAACCTGCTCTAAACCTGCACTAAACCTGCTCTAAACCTGCACTAAACCTGCTCTAAACCTGCTCTAAACCTGCACTAAACCTGCTCTAAACCTGCACTAAACCTGCACTAAACCTGCTCTAAACCTGCACTAAACCTGCTCTAAACCTGCTCTAAACCTGCACTAAACCTGCACTAAACCTGCTCTAAACCTGCACTAAACCTGCTCTAAACCTGCACTAAACCTGCTCTAAACCTGCTCTAAACCTGCACTAAACCTGCACTAAACCTGCTCTAAACCTGCACTAAACCTGCTCTAAACCTGCTCTAAACCTGCTCTAAACCTGCACTAAACCTGCTCTAAACCTGCTCTAAACCTGCACTAAACCTGCTCTAAACCTGCACTAAACCTGCTCTAAACCTGCTCTAAACCTGCACTAAACCTGCTCTAAACCTGCTCTAAACCTGCTCTAAACCTGCTCTAAACCTGCACTAAACCTGCACTAAACCTGCACTAAACCTGCTCTTAACCTGCTCTAAACCTGCACTAAACCTGCTCTAAACCTGCTCTAAACCTGCACTAAACCTGCACTAAACCTGCTCTAAACCTGCTCTAAACCTGCACTAAACCTGCTCTAAACCTGCTCTAAACCTGCACTAAACCTGCTCTAAACCTGCTCTAAACCTGCACTAAACCTGCTCTAAACCTGCTCTAAACCTGCACTAAACCTGCTCTAAACCTGCACTAAACCTGCTCTAAACCTGCTCTAAACCTGCACTAAACCTGCTCTAAACCTGCACTAAACCTGCTCTAAACCTGCTCTAAACCTGCTCTAAACCTGCACTAAACCTGCTCTAAACCTGCACTAAACCTGCACTAAACCTGCTCTTAACCTGCTCTAAACCTGCACTAAACCTGCTCTAAACCTGCTCTAAACCTGCACTAAACCTGCACTAAACCTGCTCTAAACCTGCACTAAACCTGCTCTAAACCTGCTCTAAACCTGCACTAAACCTGCTCTAAACCTGCTCTAAACCTGCACTAAACCTGCTCTAAACCTGCTCTAAACCTGCACTAAACCTGCTCTAAACCTGCACTAAACCTGCTCTAAACCTGCACTAAACCTGCTCTAAACCTGCTCTAAACCTGCACTAAACCTGCTCTAAACCTGCACTAAACCTGCTCTAAACCTGCTCTAAACCTCTAATAAACAGTACGCTGCTGAAAAACACTAAGACTTTGGAACGCTGCTTCAAAAGTTTCGCCACTGAATAAACAGTTAAGCAAACGTAGCGAAACGCTGACGTCACCGTCTGATGTCAAACACTCGGGCACGTGCGTCTGACCGGCCGCTGGCCTTCGACCGAGTAATGAACAAAACAGATAAAACATCCTGAAGAATGAAACAAGAACTCAAACAGCGACGTAGTGCTTGTCTGGTACACAGGGGTAAGAAGTGGAACGTTTGTGTTGCACCAAGCACCGAAAACACGAAGAACCGGAGCCCTACAGAGAGATGTAAGCTAGAACTGAGCAACAACGGGAAAATCAGATCAGAGTGAGAGTTTAAACCCCGTTACTGACTCAGATCAGCCTCTTCATCAGATTTACTCATCAGATTTATAGACCTGAGTCTGATCTGAGAGATCAGAGTGAGAGTTTAAACCCCGTTACTGACTCAGATCAGCCTCTTCATCAGATTTACTCATCAGATTTATAGACCTGAGTCTGATCTGAGAGATCAGAGTGAGAGTTTAAACCCCGTTACTGACTCAGATCAGCCTCTTCATCAGATTTACTCATCAGATTTATAGACCTGAGTCTGATCTGAGAGATCAGAGCGAGAGTTTAAACCCCGTTACTGACTCAGATCAGCCTCTTCATCAGATTTACTCATCAGATTTATAGACCTGAGTCTGATCTGAGAGATCAGAGCGAGAGTTTAAACCCCGTTACTGACTCAGATCAGCCTCTTCATCAGATTTACTCATCAGATTTATAGACCTGAGTCTGATCTGAGAGATCAGAGTGAGAGTTTAAACCCCGTTACTGACTCAGATCAGCCTCTTCATCAGATTTACTCATCAGATTTATAGACCTGAGTCTGATCTGAGAGATCAGTGAGAGTTCAAACCCCGTTACTGACTCAGATCAGCCTCTTCATCAGATTTACTCATCAGATTTATAGACCTGAGTCTGATCTGAGAGATCAGAGTGAGAGTTTAAACCCCGTTACTGACTCAGATCAGCCTCTTCATCAGATTTACTCATCAGATTTATAGACCTGAGTCTGATCTGAGAGATCAGAGCGAGAGTTTAAACCCCGTTACTGACTCAGATCAGCCTCTTCATCAGATTTACTCATCAGATTTATAGACCTGAGTCTGATCTGAGAGATCAGAGTGAGAGTTTAAACCCCGTTACTGACTCAGATCAGCCTCTTCATCAGATTTACTCATCAGATTTATAGACCTGAGTCTGATCTGAGAGATCAGTGAGAGTTCAAACCCCGTTACTGACTCAGATCAGCCTCTTCATCAGATTTACTCATCAGATTTATAGACCTGAGTCTGATCTGAGAGATCAGAGTGAGAGTTTAAACCCCGTTACTGACTCAGATCAGCCTCTTCATCAGATTTACTCATCAGATTTATAGACCTGAGTCTGATCTGAGAGATCAGAGTGAGAGTTTAAACCCCGTTACTGACTCAGATCAGCCTCTTCATCAGATTTACTCATCAGATTTATAGACCTGAGTCTGATCTGAGAGATCAGAGCGAGAGTTTAAACCCCGTTACTGACTCAGATCAGCCTCTTCATCAGATTTACTCATCAGATTTATAGACCTGAGTCTGATCTGAGAGATCAGAGCGAGAGTTTAAACCCCGTTACTGACTCAGATCAGCCTCTTCATCAGATTTACTCATCAGATTTATAGACCTGAGTCTGATCTGAGAGATCAGAGTGAGAGTTTAAACCCCGTTACTGACTCAGATCAGCCTCTTCATCAGATTTACTCATCAGATTTATAGACCTGAGTCTGATCTGAGAGATCAGTGAGAGTTCAAACCCCGTTACTGACTCAGATCAGCCTCTTCATCAGATTTACTCATCAGATTTATAGACCTGAGTCTGATCTGAGAGATCAGAGTGAGAGTTTAAACCCCGTTACTGACTCAGATCAGCCTCTTCATCAGATTTACTCATCAGATTTATAGACCTGAGTCTGATCTGAGAGATCAGAGCGAGAGTTTAAACCCCGTTACTGACTCAGATCAGCCTCTTCATCAGATTTACTCATCAGATTTATAGACCTGAGTCTGATCTGAGAGATCAGAGTGAGAGTTTAAACCCCGTTACTGACTCAGATCAGCCTCTTCATCAGATTTACTCATCAGATTTATAGACCTGAGTCTGATCTGAGAGATCAGTGAGAGTTCAAACCCCGTTACTGACTCAGATCAGCCTCTTCATCAGATTTACTCATCAGATTTATAGACCTGAGTCTGATCTGAGAGATCAGAGTGAGAGTTCAAACCCCGTTACTGACTCAGATCAGCCTCTTCATCAGATTTACTCATCAGATTTATAGACCTGAGTCTGATCTGAGAGATCAGAGTGAGAGTTTAAACCCCGTTACTGACTCAGATCAGCCTCTTCATCAGATTTACTCATCAGATTTATAGACCTGAGTCTGATCTGAGAGATCAGTGAGAGTTTAAACCCCGTTACTGACTCAGATCAGCCTCTTCATCAGATTTACTCATCAGATTTATAGACCTGAGTCTGATCTGAGAGATCAGAGTGAGAGTTTAAACCCCGTTACTGACTCAGATCAGCCTCTTCATCAGATTTACTCATCAGATTTATAGACCTGAGTCTGATCTGAGAGATCAGAGTGAGAGTTTAAACCCTGTTACTGACTCAGATCAGCCTCTTCATCAGATTTACTCATCAGATTTATAGACCTGAGTCTGATCTGAGAGATCAGAGCGAGAGTTTAAACCCCGTTACTGACTCAGATCAGCCTCTTCATCAGATTTACTCATCAGATTTATAGACCTGAGTCTGATCTGAGAGATCAGAGTGAGAGTTTAAACCCCGTTACTGACTCAGATCAGCCTCTTCATCAGATTTACTCATCAGATTTATAGACCTGAGTCTGATCTGAGAGATCAGAGCGAGAGTTTAAACCCCGTTACTGACTCAGATCAGCCTCTTCATCAGATTTACTCATCAGATTTATAGACCTGAGTCTGATCTGAGAGATCAGAGTGAGAGTTCAAACCCCGTTACTGACTCAGATCAGCCTCTTCATCAGATTTACTCATCAGATTTATAGACCTGAGTCTGATCTGAGAGATCAGAGTGAGAGTTTAAACCCCGTTACTGACTCAGATCAGCCTCTTCATCAGATTTACTCATCAGATTTATAGACCTGAGTCTGATCTGAGAGATCAGAGCGAGAGTTTAAACCCCGTTACTGACTCAGATCAGCCTCTTCATCAGATTTACTCATCAGATTTATAGACCTGAGTCTGATCTGAGAGATCAGAGTGAGAGTTTAAACCCCGTTACTGACTCAGATCAGCCTCTTCATCAGATTTACTCATCAGATTTATAGACCTGAGTCTGATCTGAGAGATCAGAGTGAGAGTTTAAACCCCGTTACTGACTCAGTGTTTACACAGCAACTTCATAATCAGATCACTGCAGAAACTGATTATGATCAGATGTTTAACTGCATTTAAACACACTCTATGTCAAGCTTGGGACAGTGCGAGAACCCTTGTTGGCGCTACATAGAACCCTTCCGAAAAAGGCCTCCTAATGTCCGGTGGTCCGTCGTTGTTGGAGCCCTGTGTGTGTTTGAGTAGCCGTCTTCCTGCCCGGGTCGTGTTTTATTCCCTCTGTTTGTGTTTTCCTCTGAGCTCGACTCTCCCGTTGTCTCTGCGCAGTCTGCAGGTCTGGAAGTTACAAAAACAGCACGTCTAGAACAGAGAACACTGAGTCAGAGCCAGTGGGGAACTGCTAGAAGGAGCCGCTCTGCACTAACTGGCCTCAGTTGAAGGAACGCTAATTGTTAGGACCGTTGAGTTTGTCGGTGGAGTTTACGGCATTAACCCTTTAACTCAGACTGACCGCTCAGCTGGACTCAGCTGCCTTCGTTCTCTTTACACACGTATATTTCTCTCTTTTCGTTCTCCTGCTCACTTCCTCTTCTCTCTCTCTCTCTCTTTTCCTTCTATTTCGTCTCTCCTCACTTCTCTCTCACGCTGTCTTTGATTTCTCCATAATAACACTAATCATAACAGCTTTAATTAAGAATTAATTCACTGGTTTATTTACATGTGAGAAGTGATTTTAAAAGCAGGACTTTGTTCATGACGTTATAAACTCTGAGACGTTATGACTCCGTTTGGGACGTTATAAACTCACTTTAGGACGTTATAAACTCTGAGTGGGACGTTATAAACTTCATATGGGACATTATAGACTCTTTTTGGGACGTTGTAACTAAGACCAGTTAGTGCCGTGCAGAGCGGCTCCTTCTAGCTGTTCCCACTGACTCTGACTCAGCAGTTCCCACTGGCTCTAACTCAGCAGTGCCCACTGGCTCTGACTCAGCAGTTCCCACTGGCTCTGACTCAGCAGTTCCCACTGGCTCTAACTCAGCAGTGCCCACTGGCTCTAACTCAGCAGTGCCCACTGGCTCTAACTCAGCAGTGCCCACTGCCTCTGACTCAGCAGTTCCCACTGGCTCTGACTCAGCAGTTCCCACTGGCTCTAACTCAGCAGTTCCCACTGGCTCTGACTCAGCAGTTCCCACTGGCTCTAACTCAGCAGTTCCCACTGGCTCTAACTCAGCAGTGCCCACTGGCTCTAACTCAGCAGTGCCCACTGGCTCTAACTCAGCAGTGCCCACTGGCTCTAACTCAGCAGTTCCCACTGGCTCTAACTCAGCAGTGCCCACTGGCTCTAACTCAGCAGTGCCCACTGGCTCTGACTCAGCAGTGCCCACTGGCTCTAACTCAGCTGTTCCCACTGGCTCTAACTCAGCAGTGCCCACTGGCTCTAACTCAGCAGTGCCCACTGGCTCTGACTCAGCAGTTCCCACTGGCTCTAACTCAGCAGTGCCCACTGGCTCTAACTCAGCAGTTCCCACTGGCTCTAACTCAGCAGTCCCCACTGGCTCTGACTCAGCAGTGCCCACTGACTCTAACTCAGCAGTTCCCACTGGCTCTGACTCAGCAGTGCCCACTGACTCTAACTCAGCAGTGCCCACTGGCTCTAACTCAGCAGTGCCCACTGGCTCTGACTCAGCAGTGCCCACTGACTCTAACTCAGCAGTGCCCACTGGCTCTAACTCAGCAGTGCCCACTGGCTCTGACTCAGCAGTGCCCACTGGCTCTGACTCAGCAGTGCCCACTGGCTCTAACTCAGCAGTGCCCACTGGCTCTAACTCAGCAGTGCCCACTGGCTCTAACTCAGCTGTTCCCACTGGCTCTAACTCAGCAGTGCCCACTGGCTCTGACTCAGCTGTTCCCACTGGCTCTAACTCAGCAGTGCCCACTGGCTCTGACTCAGCAGTGCCCACTGGCTCTAACTCAGCAGTTCCCACTGGCTCTAACTCAGCAGTGCCCACTGGCTCTAACTCAGCAGTGCCCACTGGCTCTAACTCAGCAGTGCCCACTGGCTCTAACTCAGCTGTTCCCACTGGCTCTAACTCAGCAGTGCCCACTGGCTCTAACTCAGCAGTGCCCACTGGCTCTGACTCAGCAGTGCCCACTGGCTCTAACTCAGCAGTGCCCACTGGCTCTAACTCAGCAGTGCCCACTGGCTCTAACTCAGCAGTGCCCACTGGCTCTGACTCAGCTGTTCCCACTGGCTCTAACTCAGCAGTGCCCACTGGCTCTGACTCAGCAGTGCCCACTGGCTCTAACTCAGCAGTTCCCACTGGCTCTAACTCAGCAGTGCCCACTGGCTCTAACTCAGCAGTGCCCACTGGCTCTAACTCAGCAGTGCCCACTGGCTCTAACTCAGCAGTGCCCACTGGCTCTAACTCAGCTGTTCCCACTGGCTCTAACTCAGCTGTTCCCACTGGCTCTAACTCAGCAGTGCCCACTGGCTCTAACTCAGCAGTGCCCACTGGCTCTAACTCAGCTGTTCCCACTGGCTCTAACTCAGCAGTCCCCACTGGCTCTAACTCAGCTGTTCCCACTGACTCTAACTCAGCAGTGCCCACTGGCTCTGACTCAGCAGTTCCCACTGGCTCTAACTCAGCAGTCCCCACTGGCTCTGACTCAGCAGTGCCCACTGGCTCTAACTCAGCAGTTCCCACTGGCTCTGACTCAGCAGTTCCCACTGGCTCTAACTCAGCAGTGCCCACTGGCTCTAACTCAGCAGTCCCCACTGGCTCTAACTCAGCAGTGCCCACTGGCTCTAACTCAGCAGTGCCCACTGACTCTAACTCAGCAGTGCCCACTGGCTCTAACTCAGCAGTGCCCACTGGCTCTAACTCAGCAGTTCCCACTGGCTCTGACTCAGCAGTTCCCACTGGCTCTAACTCAGCAGTGCCCACTGACTCTAACTCAGCAGTGCCCACTGGCTCTAACTCAGCAGTTCCCACTGGCTCTAACTCAGCAGTTCCCACTGGCTCTAACTCAGCAGTGCCCACTGGCTCTGACTCAGCAGTGCCCACTGGCTCTAACTCAGCAGTTCCCACTGGCTCTAACTCAGCAGTGCCCACTGGCTCTAACTCAGCAGTGCCCACTGGCTCTGACTCAGCAGTTCCCACTGGCTCTAACTCAGCAGTGCCCACTGACTCTAACTCAGCAGTGCCCACTGGCTCTAACTCAGCAGTTCCCACTGGCTCTAACTCAGCAGTTCCCACTGGCTCTAACTCAGCAGTGCCCACTGGCTCTGACTCAGCAGTGCCCACTGGCTCTAACTCAGCAGTTCCCACTGGCTCTGACTCAGCAGTTCCCACTGGCTCTAACTCAGCAGTGCCCACTGACTCTAACTCAGCAGTGCCCACTGGCTCTAACTCAGCTGTTCCCACTGGCTCTAACTCAGCAGTGCCCACTGGCTCTGACTCAGCAGTTCCCACTGGCTCTGACTCAGTGTTCTCTGTTCTAGACGTGGTGTTTTTGTAACTTCCAGACCCGCAGACTGCGCAGAGGCGACGGGTCTCAGACAGGTCTTTAAGGGTTCTACAGTAAAGACAATAGCTCTATATAGAACTATGAACACTCAAAGAACCCTTTGTATGCTTTATTGGTGCAACGTAGAACCATATGTAACCCATTTGCCAACGATCTGAAGAACAATTTCACCATGCAAAGAACCACTGAAGTGTGCAAATGGTTCTGAGTCTTAATGGTTGTTTATAAAAATGCATTGTCTTTACCAAAGAACCCTTGAAGAACCATCCTTATAAAGTGTGTGAATTAGGAAGTCTAGAGCAGCAGAACCTAAAGTACGCATATTAATACTCACCGGAGGTTCATTTACAGTGATGCGAAAAGTCGGTTCTGATCTTTCGGGGCTAAAAATTCAGATAATCGATATCGGCTGATAAAGTTTTACCCTTTTTATTTTATTTTCCATTAGTTTTAGTTAAGAGTGCTTTACTGTCGGTTCTCACTTCTAAAACAGCAGAACCTCACCGTGTTCAATAGCGTAAATATTGTAGCAGTGGGGGCCAAACCGGACGAATACATCAGCCAATATTATCAGCCTCCTGATATATCGGTCAGACTATTGAGTTAGACAGTCGTGTTTTCATCCTCGAGTGTGAGACAAACTGCAGCGAGCTGCTGAAGCCCAGCATGGTCCGAGAAACAGGATCAGCCCTGAAAAAACAGGAGACGGATCCCACAGAGGAGCCGGACCGCCCTCCATAACACACACGTCAAATCCAAATAAACCCCAATCGCTCAGAAACACCTCGACCCGCCGCTCGACCCGAGACGAGCTAACGAGGACGTCCGAACTGAAAGCTGAAACAACAAAACACTCATACAGGAGTTTTTCTCTGAGAAGGACCCGTTTGAGACCACCAGCTAATCCCTAAGAGAGAGCTTCACTTACACAGAATGAGCAGCACATCATAAACATTCTCTGAGAGAGAGAGACAGAGAGAGAGAGAGGGAGAGAGAGAGACAGAGAGAGAGAGAGAGAGAGAGAGAGACAGAGAGAGGGAGAGAGAGAGAGAGAGAGAGAGAGAGAGACAGAGAGAGAGAGACAGAGAGAGAGAGAGAGAGAGACAGAGAGAGAGAGAGAGAGAGAGAGACAGAGAGAGAGAGAGAGAGAGAGAGAGAGAGAGACAGAGAGAGAGAGAGAGAGAGAGAGAGACAGAGAGAGAGAGAGACAGAGAGAGAGAGAGAGAGAGAGACAGAACAAAATAAAGTGAAAAGGGAGAGAAAAATAATAGAGAGAAACAGAGGGGTTAGGCAGAAAGGGAGCAAGAGAGAGGGAAAGAAAGAAAGGAAACAAAGAAAGGAGACAAGAGAGAGAAGACAGATTAAAAAGCAAGAAAAAGAAAGGAGAGAAAGAGAGGGGGAGGGGGAGACAGAAAAGAGGAAAAAAGAAGGAAAGTAGAAAAAGAAACAGAAATGAGACAGAAGAGAGATTTAGTAAAGTGAGAGAGAGAAAGGCGGAAGGAAAGAGGGAAAAGAAAAAAGTAAGAGGGGTGGGAGAGAGACAGAGAAAGAAGATAAGTGAAAGCGGAAGAAGGAAGTGGGTGAGGAACGGAAAAAGGGAAAGAGAAGAGAGGAAGAGAGACGGGGAGTAAGTGATGTGTTTACATGTAAAGATTTCTGCCAGTCTGACTGAATAATCGGATTACAGATTCAGACGGAGGTGTTTATTCTCACTCTCCTCAACCGTCTGACGATAACCTTCGTTTACACGCTCACTACAAGTAATCAGACCCAAAAAGACCAACATGCGTGTAGAACCACGTAAACGTCACCATAACAACGAACATCCCGTGAGGTCCAGTCAGAGTGAGATGAGCAGCAGTGAGCAGTGATTGTGTTTTTAACTGCTTTAAAACGACGTCAGACTCAGGAAAAGAGAAA
>NC_051214.1:753878-778878 GCF_015220715.1 Pygocentrus nattereri
GCACACACTCACACACACACACACACACTCACACACTCACACACACATACACTCACACACACACTCACACACACACACACACACTCACACGCACACTCACACACACACACACTCTCACACACACACACACTCACACACACACGCACACACACACACACACTCACACACACACACACTCACACACACACACCATCACCTTCACGTCACAGAAGAGAAAGTGTATCACTGCCATCAGAGACGCTGCAGAGCAGATAGAACATCAGAACAATCAGAATCATCACGAGACGTTTACAGCCTGTACACACACTCACACACTCTCACACACACTCACACACACACTCACACACTCTCACACACACTCACACACACACTCACACACTCTCTGAGCTCCTCTACACCCAGCACAGCAGCCCCAACCATACAGTCAGAGAGAAAGAGAGAGAGAGAGAGAGAGAGAGAGAGAGAGAGAGCAAGACAGAGATAGAGAAAAGAGAGAAAAGAGTGAGAGGAGGAAAAGAGAGAGAGGGGGAAGGGAGAGGAGGAGAAGAGGGGGAAGGGGAGAGGAGGAGAAGGGGGGAGAGAGGGGTAAAGAAAAGAGAGAGGTAGAGAGAGAGAGGCAGGAGATTGACAGAGAAAAAGAGAAAGAGAGGTAGAGAAAGATAGAGAAAAGAGTGAGAGGAGGAGAAGAGAGGAGGAGAAGAGAGAGGGAGAAAGAGAGAGAGGAAGAGAGAGAGAGAAGGACAGAATATAGAGAGACAGAGAGAATCGAGAGAGAGCAGATAGAGAGAATAGAGAGAGAGACAAGGACAGAATATATAGAGAGCGAACAGAGAGGAGTATATAGTGAGAGAAAATAATAGAGTGAGAAAGAGGGAGAGAGAAAGAGGGAGGGGGCAGAGAGAAAGAGGGAGAGAAAGATTGAAGGTTGAACTCAGTAACCCCACAGACTGACTGAAACAATCACATCAAACGCCAAAACACACCCACACACACACACCCACACACACACACACACACACACACACACACACCCACACACACACACACACACACACACACTCACACCCACACACACACACACAGGTGGTTGTGTGTGGGTCCCTCTCAGGAGGAGGGGAGGTGAGGTACAGTGAGGATTCCAGACGCCCTGCTGAGCTGAACTCAGACCTGCTGAACCTCCAGAGCTGCTCACAGCTCAACAGCCCCTGTATAACACTCAGTATAACAATCTATATAACATCCTGTATAACACTCAGTAGAACAGTCTATATAACGTCCTGTATAACACTCAGTAGAACAGTCTATATAACGTCTTGTATAACACTCAGTATAACAGTCTATATAACGTCTTGTATAACACTCAGTATAACAGTCTATATAACGTCCTGTATAACACTCAGTATAACAGTCTATATAACGTCCTGTATAACACTCAGTAGAACAGTCTATATAACGTCTTGTATAACACTCAGTATAACAGTCTATATAACATCCTGTATAACACTCAGTATAACAATCTATATAACATCCTGTATAACACTCAGTAGAACAGTCTATATAACGTCCTGTATAACACTCAGTAGAACAGTCTATATAACGTCTTGTATAACACTCAGTATAACAGTCTATATAACGTCTTGTATAACACTCAGTATAACAGTCTATATAACGTCCTGTATAACACTCAGTATAACAGTCTATATAACGTCCTGTATAACACTCAGTAGAACAGTCTATATAACGTCTTGTATAACACTCAGTATAACAGTCTATATAACATCCTGTATAACACTCAGTAGAACAGTCTATATAACGTCCTGTATAACACTCAGTAGAACAGTCTATATAACGTCTTGTATAACACTCAGTATAACAGTCTATATAACGTCTTGTATAACACTCAGTATAACAGTCTATATAACGTCCTGTATAACACTCAGTATAACAGTCTATATAACGTCCTGTATAACACTCAGTAGAACAGTCTATATAACGTCTTGTATAACACTCAGTATAACAGTCTATATAACATCCTGTATAACACTCAGTATAACAGTCTATATAACATCCTGTATAACACTCAGTAGAACAGTCTATATAACATCCTGTATAACACTCAGTATAACAGTCTATATAACGTCCTGTATAACACTCAGTATAACAATCTATATAACATCCTGTATAACACTCAGTAGAACAGTCTATATAACGTCCTGTATAACACTCAGTAGAACAGTCTATATAACGTCTTGTATAACACTCAGTATAACAGTCTATATAACGTCTTGTATAACACTCAGTATAACAGTCTATATAACGTCCTGTATAACACTCAGTATAACAGTCTATATAACGTCCTGTATAACACTCAGTAGAACAGTCTATATAACGTCTTGTATAACACTCAGTATAACAGTCTATATAACATCCTGTATAACACTCAGTATAACAATCTATATAACATCCTGTATAACACTCAGTAGAACAGTCTATATAACGTCCTGTATAACACTCAGTAGAACAGTCTATATAACGTCTTGTATAACACTCAGTATAACAGTCTATATAACGTCTTGTATAACACTCAGTATAACAGTCTATATAACGTCCTGTATAACACTCAGTATAACAGTCTATATAACGTCCTGTATAACACTCAGTAGAACAGTCTATATAACGTCTTGTATAACACTCAGTATAACAGTCTATATAACATCCTGTATAACACTCAGTAGAACAGTCTATATAACGTCCTGTATAACACTCAGTAGAACAGTCTATATAACGTCTTGTATAACACTCAGTATAACAGTCTATATAACGTCTTGTATAACACTCAGTATAACAGTCTATATAACGTCCTGTATAACACTCAGTATAACAGTCTATATAACGTCCTGTATAACACTCAGTAGAACAGTCTATATAACGTCTTGTATAACACTCAGTATAACAGTCTATATAACATCCTGTATAACACTCAGTATAACAGTCTATATAACATCCTGTATAACACTCAGTAGAACAGTCTATATAACGTCCTGTATAACACTCAGTAGAACAGTCTATATAACGTCTTGTATAACACTCAGTATAACAGTCTATATAACGTCTTGTATAACACTCAGTATAACAGTCTATATAACGTCTTGTATAACACTCAGTATAACAGTCTATATAACGTCCTGTATAACACTCAGTATAACAGTCTATATAACGTCCTGTATAACACTCAGTATAACAGTCTATATAACGTCTTGTATAACACTCAGTATAACAGTCTATATAACATCCTGTATAACACTCAGTATAACAGTCTATATAACATCCTGTATAACACTCAGTAGAACAGTCTATATAACGTCCTGTATAACACTCAGTAGAACAGTCTATATAACGTCTTGTATAACACTCAGTATAACAGTCTATATAACGTCTTGTATAACACTCAGTATAACAGTCTATATAACGCCTTGTATAACACTCAGTATAACAGTCTATATAACGTCCTGTATAACACTCAGTATAACAGTCTATATAACGTCCTGTATAACACTCAGTATAACAGTCTATATAACGTCTTGTATAACACTCAGTATAACAGTCTATATAACGTCCTGTATAACACAGTATAACAGTCTATATAACATCCTGTATAACACTCAGTATAACAGTCTATATAACGTCTTGTATAACACTCAGTATAAGTCTATATAACGTCCTGTATAACACTCAGTATAACAGTCTATATAACGTCTTGTATAACACTCAGTATAACAGTCTATATAACGTCCTGTATAACACTCAGTATAACAGTCTATATAACGTCTTGTATAACACTCAGCATAACAGTCTATATAACGTCCTGTATAACACTCAGTATAACAGTCTATATAACGTCCTGTATAAAACTCAGTATAACAGTCTATATAATGTCTTGTATAACACTCAGTATAAGAGTCTATATAACATCCTGTATAACTCTCAGTATAAGTCTATATAACGTCCTGTATAACACTCAGTATAACAGTCTATATAACATCCTGTATAACTCTCAGTATAACAGTCTATATAACGTCTTGTATAACACTCAGTAGAACCTTCCATATTGGTGAATGTGTTTATCAGATTAGTACCTGGTTCCTGTGTTTTCATACCTGTGGCTAATCTGATAATGTGAATCTCCAGGTCTACATGAATCAGACGGTAATCGGATTTCTGCTTTACAACCAGCCAATAAACTCAGAATAAGACACGATGTAAACGTGATATAAAACTCAAACGTCACGAGCAGCTTTTTATTAAAACAACCAGACACGTCAGATGAAGATGGATGTGTTTTCCAGGACGGCGCTCTGTTTCACACACGCTCAGACTGAGATTTACTAATCAGATTTATAGACCTGAGTCTGATCAGAGAGATGCGTGTAAATGCTCTCACTATGATCAGCGTTCTAGAGGTTCCTCAACACGTTCGGAAAAGCATATCAGGATTTTATTTCTCCAAAGTCATCAGTGTCTAATTCAGCGTATGATGGACACTAAACGGTGTAAATGTTTTGATATCGTTTATGGAAACTGTGATATGTCTGTGATAAGACTCGGAGATAAACCCTGCCCTCCCCTGCTCAGACGACACACACACACACACACACACACACACACACACACACACAGCCCAGCGATGTTTCCACACACTCTTCTAGTGGAGCCAGGTGTGCCAAACAGCCTCCATCTGCTAAATTATCAACACACGGCTTATTAACCAAACACAGGCAGCTCTCCTGCAGCAAACAAGCTTTCAGTAACACTCTCTGTCTGCGCACACCTAAAAAAGCCAGAGTAATATCTTAAAATAATCATCACAATATTTTACTGTTTAAAAAATGATCTTTATACACACTCCTCAAAAAACACTCCAATAACGCATCCTAGATCTGAATGAATGAAATATTCTCTGTATTGTTCTGTACAAAGTTGAATGTGCCGACAACAAAATCACAAAAATCATCAATGGAAATCAGATTTATTAACCAGTGGAGGCCTGGATTTGGAGTCACACACACAATTAAAGTGGAAAAACACACGACAGGCTGATCAACTTTGATGTGATGTCCTTAAAACAAGTCAAAATGAGGCTCAGTGTTGTGTCCGGCCTCCACGTGCCTGTATGACCTCCCTACAACGCCTGGGCAGCTCCTGATGAGGTGGCGGATGGTCTCCTGAGGGATCTCCTCCCAGACCTGGACTAAAGCATCCGCCAGCTCCTGGACAGTCTGTGGTCCAACGTGGCGTTGGTGGATGGAGCGAGACATGATGTCCCAGATGGGCTCAATCGGATTCCGGTCTGGGGAACGGGCGGGCCGGTCCAGAGCTTCAATGCCTTCATCTTGCAGGAGCTGCTGACACACTCCAGCCACATGAGGTCTAGCACTGTCCTGCATTAGGAGGAACCCAGGGCCAACCGCACCAGCATATGGTCTCACAGGGGGTCTGAGGATCTCATCGCGGTACCTAATGGCAGTCAGGCTCCCTCTGGCGAGCACATGGAGGGCTGAGCGGCCCTCCAAAGAAATGCCCCCCCACACCATTACTGACCACTGCCAAACCGGTCATGCTGAAGGATGTTGCAGGCAGCAGATCGCTCTCCACGGCGTCTCCAGACTCTGTCACGTCTGTCACATGTGCTCAGTGTAAACCTGCTTTCATCTGTGAAGATCACAGGGCGCCAGTGGCCAATTTGCCAATCCTGGTGTTCTCTGGCAAATGCCAAGCGTCCTGCACGGTGTTGGGCTGTGAGCACAACCCCCATCTGTGGACGTCGGGCCCTCATACCGTCCTCATGGAGTCGGTTTCTAACCGTTTGTGCAGACACATGCACATCTGTGGCCTGCTGGAGGTCATTCTGCAGGGCTCTGGCAGCTCCTCCTGTTCCTCCTTGCACAAAGGTGGAGGTAGCGGTCCTGCTGCTGGGTTGTTGCCCTCCTACGGCCTCCTCCACGTCTCCTGGTGTACTGGCCTGTCTCCTGGTAGCGCCTCCAGCCTCTGGACACTACGCTGACAGACACAGCAAACCTTCTCGCCACAGCTCGCATTGATGTGCCGTCCTGGATGAGCTGCACTACCTGAGCCACTTGTGTGGGTTGTAGAGTCCGTCTCCTGCTACCACGAGTGTGAAAGACCACCAACATTCAAAAGTGACCAAAACATCAGCCAGAAAGCAGAAAGGTCCTGAGAAGTGGTCTGTGGTCCCACCTGCAGGACCACTCCTTTATTGAGTGTGTCTTGCTAATCGCCAGTAATTTCCACCTGTTGTCTGTTCCATTTACACAACAGCTGTGAAACTGATGGTCAGTGTTGCTTCCTAAGTGGACAGTTTGATTTCACAGACGTTTGATTTACTGGGAGTTATATTGAATTGTTTACGTGCTCCCTTTGTTTTCTGAGCAGTGTATAATCTGATTGTATAACACTATTTTACATCATTACTGTTACTGGCAACCTGTTTACAATAAAACCGTCGGTCATCTGCTGCGTTCTCCTCTGCTGCACTCCTAACTTGTAGTGGAGGATCAAGTAAAAATGATACTTCCCAAGTAATTCTGGACCATTCCTGTTATGTACCTCATAGGTCCTAAGAGGGAGATGTGTCATTCTGCTGCCTATGTGAATTCTGGAAGCAGCACAGCGTCACCAGTAGAGTAGCGCCGCCTGGGGCATTGGGGGGTCACACGCGTTGCCCAAGGGCACAACCACCTATACCTATTCAGCCATAGGTAATAAAACTGTCGAGATGTAATGATCAATACGTTCCATATAAACCACACATACACACGTGTATAATGGGAGTTCCAACTATGCCGAACAGTAAAGAGACATAAGGTTTTTGCACAACAGCAACAACACGTACATACAACACATCCAGTATGTTCTACCTTAAATGGTCCAACAGCTGAGCTGAAGCGTAAAGCAGAGCCGAGTAACTCATATCACCCTCAGACAGTTTACGGCCAGGGTGGTAAACTGGACATTAAACGTTTTCCCTCGAGGACTGATTTCAGTTGAAAGGACATTTGGGCTGTGACTCCTGAGTTCCAGAGTTAGTATCGGTGCTCGGACATCCGTGGCATCGGTGCATCGCCAGCTGACCCTCATGACACCGCAGCACCTCCGCTGCTCTGCTCCTTAAATAGACTCCTTTCCCTCTCTGGGCGCTGATCAACACCTTTTCCCAATCGTTTGCGCGCTGTAACATGCCGAGTATCTCCGGGTGGAAGTGTCCCATATAAACACGCCACCGACCCGCTGACCTCACTGTGTGTGTGTGTGTGTGTGTTTGTTTATGTTGGCGTACTGAACGAAGGAGTTGGTTTGTGCCAGTCTCTCTGACGGACGCCTCCTCCGGCCTGCAGCCTCGATTTCTCGATTTCGCACAGGAGCAGGAAATGTGATCGTTATCTGCGCCTCATCAACCCCCTCCACACACACACACACACACACACACACACACACACAGATGTTTGTTTTTGCACGGTGTCAGCGCACAGGAGTTTAGCCTGTTGGTATAAAATAAATAATAGAACAGAAATTATAAAATGTGCCGAAACTTTTTCACAGGACACATTTGGTTTATTTCTCCCCCCAATATGTAAAATCCAATAAATCCAGAGTAACCGTGCGATAAAATGTGCAGAGGTGAGGATGTGGACGCTCTAAGAACCCCTCGCATGGTGAAACGGTTCTTCAGATCGATGCTTCTACACAGAACCTTTTTGAAAATGGTTCCATACACCAACACAGCGGTTCTACTGTTACAGGCTTAGTGAAATACCGTACTGTTCTATCTGAAATATAGTGAGGGACGTCAAAGCTTCGCCTGTTTCAGATATTAAACTGTTGCGCCGCCCGACTTTTCAGACTAAATTCAGATTAAACAGGACCTGCTTAGACACCCAGGAAACCTCTGTCCCTCAACTCGAGTTTATACTCACATTTTTTCCCATCAGTAAACACCACATGGGAAACTGAACCGACTCAAACATCAAATTTTTACTAAATCTGTGACCTTGGCGCTGCACCTTGAAGCTCACCTGGGCTCTTCGCTATGCTGCAGTAACCCGTAACTACGGCGTCTTTTCTGATAGTTTACACGGTTGGCTGGACATTTTTAGACTTCTGAGGGCAAAAAGAAACTAAAATGAATTTTATGTGGTTGCACCAAAAACGGTTTCATATAAAAGACGTCGGTCCTGAAGAATCATCTGAAATATCTTGTGTTTTTATTACATTTTTGGGGAAAATAATGGACTTTAGACCCCAAAAGTGCACACCACATAAATCTGGCCGACCCACTAATACGTAAGCCGCTAGCTGTGTCTATACCTGCATTTTATCAGAATGGTCTGATCGGAAGGACAGAGCTTTGGTAAAAAGCACTTTAGACAGTCTGGAGTGTTTTTGGTGGTCACTTTCGTACTGCAAACGTGCTGAAAACCAACACACACACAGTCGCCACTGATACTTAACACAGCTCCAAACACACTTAAGTGTGAGCTTATTTGCGGAATATAAGGAAGTTGGGCGGCAGGAAGTTGAGCACATAACTCTCTCTCTGAGTGAGAAGAGCAGGAAGTGCATGGAAATTTCATCAGCCGTCACGTTTACAGACAAACTGGATATTTCACTGTTTTCTATGGAGCTGCAATAACTAATCTGTGCTTTAACACAGAAACAAATCACACGTTAACAGCTGTTCACGTCACGACTGAGAGCATATTCCTCGGGCACCGCAAGAAAAACAGCATCGCCCCAACAGTTTTTTCTACAAAGGCTACAAAAACAAAGACAGATTTATTTTTAAATGTTTTATATGAGCACACAATAATTAATCTATATTTTTCATTAATTTATTATTGTTATTTCATACATTTGTTGTGACTGTAGCCGTTACCGCCTCACATTTACACCTGTGTGAGGTGTTTTACAGGCCTGTGGTTCAGGACGGAGGGGCTGCTGTGTGTGTTTTGAAACTGGCTGTTTAGCCTGATGGTTAAGTCACTTGTTAGAGACCAGAGTTCAATCTCAGCTCAGAGAGACTCTCGTCAGGCTTCTAACGGTTTGTGCTGGTAACCGAATGGCGTCTCTCTGATGCTGCGTGTGATGTCACTTAATCTGTTCTGTCATCGCTGCTCTAATGATGTGCTTATCGCAGAAATACACAGCGCGACAACAATAAAGATTCATTGTACATCCCAACACCATGGAAACGTTCCCATGGCTGCATCCCACTGCCATGTACTGCTGTGAGACATGGAACGACGGGCTCTGCAGCGCCAACACATTCACAGCATTAAGTAATCAAATCCAAAAACTTCAAAGTAAAAGAACAAATTCCGTCCTGCAGCCAACCTGGAAATCAGCTTTCTACCCACTTTAATTACCTGCTACAGGTGTGCTGGAACAAAAACGCCGTCTGACCAGGTGGCCCAGAAAGTCCAGCTGAAAACCTACTAGTTTTATTAGAGTTGTTAGAGAAGTGGGCCACAGGCCCCGCATGTCTGCGGGGGGGGGGGGGGGGGGGGGGGGGTTTGATCTATGCTAATCTCCTCCACGCTGACACACTGGCTCCGCTCCAGCGCCCCCTACAGAGAGGGCAGTTAAACAGCCACGGGCGCCCGCAGTCATCTGAGGACAGCTGCCGCCTGCAGCAGCCTAGAAATAATCCCCCGTGGCCTCTGACCCCAGCAGCAGTGACGTGGAGTCTGGCCGCGTCTAGCGTCGCTGATTGCGGCCGGCGTGTATTTTCTCGGCCGGTTATGATTAGCCTGCTAAATTTAGCTTCCCGTCTCCTTTTTTGGGGTGGCTATTATGAAGTTCTGCAGGCAGATTTTTGTAGAAATAACCATAAAAGTTCAATTTCACACACCAAATTCTGCAAAGCCTGGAGAAAAACAAAAATAAATGAATAAATGAAACCAAAAAAACCCCAAAAACTTTGTAATTTAAATAAAACTGACACACAAAACTAATGTAACCGCCGGGCTGCTAGTACTGTGTGAATATAAGCAGTAGAAGGCAGACGGAACCGAACGGAGAACATGTGAAGAGGAAGAGGGAGTATTTGCATTGCAAACCTCCCGTACAGAGTGGAACATGCCGGAACACGCCGGGGTGAAACAGTCGCCTCGGCTCGCTCGTAATCCTCCCGAAACAGGCGCTTTATTTCCGACTCAGCCGAGGACGAAGGAACCGTAAGCAAGGTGAACTTTTTCAGTCGTTCAGTTGTAGACGGCACATTCTTTAAGAAGATGGCTCTTCAAGGTTTCTTTAGTAAAGACAGTGGTTTTATACAGAAACACAAACACTAAAGGAACCATGCTTAAAGGGTTCTCTGCATGGTGACATGGTGCTTCAATGTGTTGGTCATGGTTCTACATAGAACCTTTTTGAAAGTGGTGCTATATAGCACTAAAAAGGCTCTGCTATGATTATAAGCTTCTAAAAATAAAAGCACGCTTTTCTGTGTTATATAGAACCGTATGGAACACATTCTCCACCAATCTGAAGAACCACGCAGTAGCACAGTGTGATAAAATACACATACAGCACTGGGCAAAAACCAGAGACCACCATTCTTTTATATTACTTCATATCAAAAAGGTATTAAGAACAAGTTCTATACTTGCGAGGACATTAGATATTGGACAGTCCACTGGCACATGGGAGGAAAATATCAAAGGAAAATATTATCCACTATCTACAGGGGCTTCAGTGCCAACTGGCTGAGCTATTCGTAGGTTACAGATGTACGTAATAAAACTCTGCTTGCTGGCTCGGACCATTCAAAAGGGATCAAAAGCTGAAGAGAGAACTGGAGTCCTAACAGCCACCTGGAAGACCTGGCAACAGAGTTCAAGGTAAGCTTTCTTCCCACAGTTCACTGTGCACAACCAAATTTCTAGTGTCCCAAACAAAGTTCCACTTCTTCTCCTCCAACCGTGTGACACAGCAAATGATTTTTGGTTCTGCTGTCCCGACGTCGTGTTTTACTTGCCCCGGGCATGTTGAACCCTGCCTGGTCGACCCCCAAACTGCCCCCATCAGATAAACAGCACTGAAAGCTTTGATCTCTGAGAGAGAGGAGAACATCAAGCTGCTTCAGATCTGAAAACATCCACAGGTGTTTCTGTCCATCCTTCCACTGTGAGAAGACCACTCAGCGCTGTGGGTCTGAAAGGACGTGTAGCTGATCAAGAAGAACCTCACTGAGAAAAGGAGACCGACACACCAAACAGAGAAGCTGGACGATGGACTGACCACCCCAGAGTCCAGACCTCAGCACCACTGAATGGGTTTGATTACTTCAGGAAATCAACCAGCTTCTCAGACTGAGCTTTGGAGGCGTGTCTGCAGGTTCTCTGAGGAGCTGGAAAGAGGCAGTGGATGTCTGAGCATCCCTACTAAACAGACACCGCGGAAACAAGTTGGCTTTCATGACATCACAAAAACTGTAGATGCGTAACGGGCAGTGCTGCAGCTTAATGTGTGTTTTTCTGGAGAGAAAGTGCTTCAAATATTCAGAAGCCTGTGACAGACTCAGAGCCCGGTCACCACTGAGCTTCAGAGTCCAGAATCAGGCTCTACTGAACTAACACTGCCCTCCTCACTCAGCGCTGCCAGACGCTGTGCTGGCCACGCCACAGGAGCACCACATGACCAGCAGCCCAGCTCATAATGAGCCGGTTCTGTTTCATCTCACAGCCCCCACGTAGAGACCCCCAAACCACCGGCCACATCTGGACACACTTACTTCAAACTGTGTCAGGATGTTAAAGGGGAACTCCACTGACTTTTTCAAATGTTCTGCATAGTTAAACCTCTGAGATGTAAACAGAGCGGTTCTGAGCGGTTTGGTGTGAAACGCTCCGTTCTAGATAAACTTACAGAGTCAGAGCCGTTCACAGTGGTGGTGATGGGAACGAGACGTCCCTCTAAAAGCTCCTCACAGTGGTGGTGATGGGAACCAGACGTCCCTCTAAAAGCTCCTCACAGTGGTGGTGATGGGAACCAGACGTCCCTCTAAAAGCTCCTACAGAAAGTTCCTACATGAACTGGTTCTGAATTCACTGCCTGATGACTGAGAAATTGAGTGTGATTTCATGCACTTAATAATCTGATAACTGCAGTAAATCAGACTGTGTCAGTAACTGGTTCAGTGTGTTTACACTTAATAATCTGATAACTGCAGAAAATCAGACTGTGTCAGTAACTGGTTCAGTGTGTTTACACTTAATAATCTGATAACTGCAGTAAATCAGACTGTGTCAGTAACTGGTTCAGTGTGTTTACACTTAATAATCTGATAACTGCAGAAAATCAGATTGTGTCAGTAACTGGTTCAGTGTGTTTACACTTAATAATCTGATAATTGCAGTAAATCAGACTGTGTCAGTATCTGGTTCAGTGTGTTTACACTTAATAATCTGATAACTGCAGAAAATCAGATTGGGTCAGTAACTGGTTCAGTGTGTTTACACTTAATAATCTGATAACTGCAGTAAATCAGACTGTGTCAGTAACTGGTTCAGTGTGTTTACACTTAATAATCTGATAACTGCAGAAAATCAGATTGGGTCAGTAACTGGTTCAGTGTGTTTACACTTAATAATCTGATAATTGCAGTAAATCAGACTGTGTCAGTAACTGGTTCAGTGTGTTTACACTTAATAATCTGATAACTGCAGAAAATCAGACTGTGTCAGTAACTGGTTCAGTGTGTTTACTTAATAATCTGATAACTGCAGAAAATCAGATTGGGTCAGTAACTGGTTCAGTGTGTTTACACTTAATAATCTGATAACTGCAGAAAATCAGACTGGGTCAGTAACTGGTTCAGTGTGTTTACACGTAATAATCTGATAACTGCAGAAAATCAGACTGGGTCAGTAACTGGTTCAGTGTGTTTACACTTAATAATCTGATAACTGCAGAAAATCAGACTGGGTCAGTAACTGGTTCAGTGTGTTTACTTAATAATCTGATACCTGCAGAAAATCAGACTGTGTCAGTAACTGGTTCAGTGTGTTTACACTTAATAATCTGATAACTGCAGAAAATCAGATTGTGTCAGTAACTGGTTCAGTGTGTTTACTTAATAATCTGATAACTGCAGAAAATCAGATTGTGTCAGTATCTGGTTCAGTGTGTTTACACTTAATAATCTGATAACTGCAGAAAATCAGATTGTGTCAGTAACTGGTTCAGTGTGTTTACACTTAATAATCTGATAACTGCAGAAAATCAGATTGTGTCAGTAACTGGTTCAGTGTGTTTACACTTAATAATCTGATAACTGCAGTAAATCAGACTGTGTCAGTAACTGGTTCAGTGTGTTTACACTTAAT
Source organism: Pygocentrus nattereri (assembly GCF_015220715.1). Taxonomy (NCBI): domain Eukaryota; kingdom Metazoa; phylum Chordata; class Actinopteri; order Characiformes; family Serrasalmidae; genus Pygocentrus; species Pygocentrus nattereri. The sequence continues at coordinate 767,282 of NC_051214.1, forward strand.
AATCTGATAACTGCAGAAAATCAGATTGTGTCAGTAACTGGTTCAGTGTGTTTACACTTAATAATCTGATAACTGCAGAAAATCAGATTGTGTCAGTATCTGGTTCAGTGTGTTTACACTTAATAATCTGATAACTGCAGAAAATCAGACTCTGTCAGTAACTGGTTCAGTGTGTTTACACTTAATAATCTGATAACTGCAGAAAATCAGATTGGGTCAGTAACTGGTTCAGCGTGTTTACACTTAATAATCTGATAACTGCAGAAAATCAGACTCTGTCAGTAACTGGTTCAGTGTGTTTACACTTAATAATCTGATAACTGCAGTAAATCAGATTGTGTCAGTAACTGGTTCAGCGTGTTTACATTTAATAATCTGATAACTACAGAAAATCAGACTGTGTCAGTAATTGGTTCAGTGTGTTTACACTTAATAGTCTGATAACTGCAGAAAATCAGATTGTGTCAGTAATTGGTTCAGTGTGTTTACACTTAATAATCTGATAACTGCAGAAAATCAGATTGTGTCAGTAACTGGTTCAGTGTGTTTACTTAATAATCTGATACCTGCAGTAAATCAGACTGTGTCAGTAACTGGTTCAGTGTGTTTACACTTAATAATCTGATAACTGCAGTAAATCAGACTGTGTCAGTAACTGGTTCAGTGTGTTTACTTAATAATCTGATAACTGCAGAAAATCAGATTGTGTCAGTATCTGGTTCAGTGTGTTTACACTTAATAATCTGATAACTGCAGAAAATCAGACTCTGTCAGTAACTGGTTCAGTGTGTTTACACTTAATAATCTGATAACTGCAGAAAATCAGATTGGGTCAGTAACTGGTTCAGCGTGTTTACATTTAATAATCTGATAACTACAGAAAATCAGACTGTGTCAGTAATTGGTTCAGTGTGTTTACACTTAATAGTCTGATAACTGCAGAAAATCAGATTGTGTCAGTAATTGGTTCAGTGTGTTTACACTTAATAGTCTGATAACTGCAGAATATCAGATTGTGTCAGTAACTGGTTCAGTGTGTTTACACTTAATAATCTGATAACTGCAGAATATCAGATTGTGTCAGTAACTGGTTCAGTGTGTTTACACTTAATAATCTGATAACTGCAGAAAATCAGATTGTGTCAGTAACTGGTTCAGTGTGTTTACTTAATAATCTGATAACTGCAGAAAATCAGACTGGGTCAGTAACTGGTTCAGTGTGTTTACACTTAATAATCTGATAACTGCAGTAAATCAGATTGGGTCAGTAACTGGTTCAGTGTGTTTACACTTAATAATCTGATAACTGCAGAAAATCAGATTGTGTCAGTAACTGGTTCAGTGTGTTTACACTTAATAATCTGATAACTGCAGAAAATCAGACTGTGTCAGTAACTGGTTCAGTGTGTTTACTTAATAATCTGATAACTGCAGAAAATCAGATTGTGTCAGTAACTGGTTCAGTGTGTTTACTTAATAATCTGATAACTGTAGAAAATCAGACTGTGTCAGTAACTGGTTCAGTGTGTTTACACTTAATAATCTGATAACTGCAGAAAATCAGACTGTGTCAGTAACTGGTTCAGTGTGTTTACACTTAATAATCTGATAACTGCAGAAAATCAGATTGTGTCAGTAACTGGTTCAGTGTGTTTACTTAATAATCTGATAACTGCAGAAAATCAGATTGTGTCAGTATCTGGTTCAGTGTGTTTACACTTAATAATCTGATAACTGCAGAAAATCAGATTGTGTCAGTAACTGGTTCAGTGTGTTTACACTTAATAATCTGATAACTGCAGAAAATCAGATTGTGTCAGTAACTGGTTCAGTGTGTTTACACTTAATAATCTGATAACTGCAGTAAATCAGACTGTGTCAGTAACTGGTTCAGTGTGTTTACACTTAATAATCTGATAACTGCAGAAAATCAGATTGTGTCAGTAACTGGTTCAGTGTGTTTACACTTAATAATCTGATAACTGCAGTAAATCAGACTGTGTCAGTAACTGGTTCAGTGTGTTTACTTAATAATCTGATAACTGTAGAAAATCAGACTGTGTCAGTAACTGGTTCAGTGTGTTTACACTTAATAATCTGATAACTGCAGAAAATCAGACTGTGTCAGTAACTGGTTCAGTGTGTTTACACTTAATAATCTGATAACTGCAGAAAATCAGATTGTGTCAGTAACTGGTTCAGTGTGTTTACACTTAATAATCTGATAACTGCAGTAAATCAGACTGTGTCAGTAACTGGTTCAGTGTGTTTACACTTAATAATCTGATAACTGCAGAAAATCAGATTGTGTCAGTAACTGGTTCAGTGTGTTTACACTTAATAATCTGATAACTGCAGTAAATCAGACTGTGTCAGTAACTGGTTCAGTGTGTTTACACTTAATAATTTGATAACTGCAGAAAATCAGATTGGGTCAGTAACTGGTTCAGTGTGTTTACACTTAATAATCTGATAACTGCAGAAAATCAGACTGTGTCAGTAACTGGTTCAGTGTGTTTACTTAATAATCTGATAACTACAGAAAATCAGACTGGGTCAGTAACTGGTTCAGTGTGTTTACACTTAATAATCTGATAACTGCTGTAAATCGGATTGTCAGTAACTGGTTCAGCGCATGTCTTGGCTGAAGGCTACATCTGAGGAAGAAAGGAATATGTGAATTTTCGCCTTAATGCCACCGACCACAATTCCACAGGCATCTCTGTGGAACAGATGCCAAACCTGCGCTGTCGGAGAGAATCTGGCAGCGATCTGTCGTCGCCCTGCCTGTAGGCGCATGCCTGAGTCTGTCGTTTCTGGAGCGTAAACAGGGCCGTGCTGCAGCCCCGTTACTGTAACTGGTGAGTCAGCACTGTTACTACAGCAGCCTGTTCACTCCTTCAGTCCAGGGGTCCTCAAACCTCTTCACAGCGCAGCTGGATTCTGAGGTTAAAAATTTTACATCCCCAAAAACAGTCATACTTTATCCAGGTGATCATTTTACAGCTTCACTTCATCCGCAGAGTTACACACACTGTGCTTTTAAGACATGTAATACATGGAAATGGCTCTGCTCTGTGTGACGGTCACTTTAAGGGCCTTAGACCACGGCATGCGCACTCCAACGTAAATACTCGAGAGGGAGAGTGGAGATGCCGGTAGGTGTGCACGCGTGGTGGACAGCTCTGGGCTGTAGCCTGTATGTTCTGCCTACTGCTGTTATTCCGGACTGTGATGAGTGGAGGGTGGAGGCTCCCCAGCCCAATACATGGTCTCCATTACACCGCACCTGCTGACTCCTGCGTGTTCCCTTTGGAGGACCGGGCCAGTACCTGCCCACCCAGTAGCATCTCTCTCCCCGGAGCGTTCGCCCCACCAGCCTCCTTCACAATTTGGCGCCCGAACTCGAGCCTTCAACTTTTTTATTCATTAGTTTTTGGCTTTGGCCTCTTTTCGCCGTTTTCTCCTGTCTTTGACTTTTTGCGTCCTCCCATACAGCGCTGAGGGGAGCTAACGCTAATTGGCCTGGTTCATCGCTGTGTGTGTGTCAGCTAGTAATTTGGGCAATTTTAGGTCCGTTTTATATCATTGGGCGCCCGGCTTCGCATTTTTCCCGTTTGTGAGTTGTAATCTGACGATTTCTGCTCCTTATTTTTTGATACTGGAGAAGTATTTTTTTTGGCTCCGTTAGCTTAGCACAGGTGCTGTGCTAGGCCTCTGGATGCTAACGTTAGCCTCGTGGGTTTGCTACGGACTACTGCTGCCCCACCTTATCCGGTGAAGAGACGGCTGTTTGTGTCGTGGGACATGTTAAAGGACTTTTCTCCAAGTGTGCTGATGCCGCCCAAGCCCGATGCCGCTGTTTTTCTTTGGGAGAAAAGTGTTTTGGCGAGTTTATTCAAGGGTTTATTTTATTGGGACACTGTCGCTGCCGTGTTTTTCACTTTTGGAGGACTGGGTTCACTTTAAACCCGAGAACAACCCAACTGGCCACACCGTGGGTGAAGCAAAACTTTTTTTCTGCTGGTGTTTGCTCGGACTGCAGAGTGGACTTTGTACTGTTCTGGATGTCTCGCTTGCTTCGTAAGGACTCTTAATGCCATTTTTTCACGGACAAAGATTTCTTTGCACAGCTGTTGGCGTTCCGGGAGCGAATTTTTCCGTGGCTGTACGCGCTACACGTCTGCAGCGGGGACTGTGCTTCAGGGAAGAACAAGTAAGACTGCTCCTATTAGAAGTTTTACCTTGTCGTTGTTGCTTTTATCGTGTGCTTCAGATGTTTACTAGTTTATGTGTAGGTATATAACTATATATTGGTTAGTACCTGGAGAAAATTCACATGCTCTAAATTTAAGTCAACCTTTCACTCGCTGTAGTCTTTGAACCTTTTTGCATGTCATTGGAAAATGGATGCTTTTGATGATCGTTTGTCTGACAACTGGGACTGCTACAAGACGATTTCGACTCCTCATTACGAATTCAGACTGAAATACTGAAACAGTTAAAGTCTGACTCTAAGTCTACTCCTTCTAGTCAGGGTGTAACATGGTCTGTCCCTTTGAGCACTTCCTCACCTTAAATACCTGCTCACACTACATCCACTCCTAAATCTGGCCTGCCTGGGGCTTACACGAATTCTGTCCTGCATGGTGCCCAGGGTGCATCTTCCCCGGCTACACGTCACCCACGTATCTCACCTTCTGTTGGGGTTCAGCTTAGTGCTTCCTGCAATGCACAACAATGCTCAAGTAGTTGTGCCACATCTGACTCCGCTGTGCTAAATAAAATAGTGCTTACTTTGTCGTTGCAGCACCGCCAAAGTTTAATGGTTCCACAGGAATTTCACCAATCGAATGGTTGTGCGCTGCAGACTTTAAACAAAACACGGGCTTCTTTGATGTACAGATTTTGCACTCGGACGCAGAGACTGTTGCCCTCCAGCTGTTCCTACTAAATCGGCCAAGGCTGTTGTCTGCTTTCAATGCTCTTTACCTGGTTATACTTTGCGTACCAAGGGATGAGAGAGGCGGGACACAACGTCAGCATGTTTCCCAACAGTCCTCCAGGGAGCCAAATGAGTCTAGTAACCGTATGACTACAACTGCAGTACATCATTTAGGGCATGTAGTAGATACTTCCTCTGATGCTTCCTGGAACACACCTTCCTGGGTAAGCGTAAAACTCAAGAACCAAGTTGTGTCTGCAACACTTGACACTGGTGCCTCGTGGTCTGCAGTGTTAGCAGATTGTATGTTGACAAGGACATATCTGCATATCTGGAAACGTGAAGTGTGAGCCACGGACAGCTCCTTCATTGAGGTTAGCCGATTCAGCTTACTGCGACCCTGTAGGAATTACATGGCTGCCCATCTGGATCCAAGGCCAACGCTTCTTTCACAGTGTCTTGATCCTGACTTCAATGTCCTCACCTCTTATTCTTGGGATGGATTTCATGATCAGAGCTTCAATTTCTATCCATGTTCCAAATAGAACTGTTATTCTTGGAATGCACGATGTGGCTGGTGCGGTGAAGTATGAAGATGAACTCCCAAGCGCTAACTTTCTGTGTTGTTTGGAGAGACCGGATTTACCTTAATCGCAGCCTTGTGAGTTCTCTGTTAATCTTGATGATGCAGCTCTGAATTCTTTGCAGAAGGAGGAACTGGGAAATCTGCTGTCAGATCTCAGTGGACTGTTTGCAGCGTGTATTGGTCATACTACAAATGCTGCTCATCACATTGAGACTGGTGATGCAAGGCCTATAAATCTTCTCCCGTATCGCACTTCTCCTCTTAGGAAGAAGCTCATTGAGGAGCAGATTCGGTCAATGCTCGACAATGACATCACTGAGCCTGCTTCAGGGCCTTGGTCATCACCGATTGTCATTGTTCCTAAGCCCTCTAGAGAAGCTAGATTTTGTGTGGATTATAAAGGTCTCAACCAGGTGACTGTAAAAGACAGAAATCCTCCACCAACAATAGATGAATCACTTGATTTTCTCGCTCGAGGGACATTCATCTCGATGCTAGACATGGCCTGTGGGTACTGGCAGATCGGGGTGGAAGAAAGCTCTAGGCCCAAGACTGCTTTTGCATCCCACTATAGCCTGTTCCATTTCAAGGTCTTACCTTCCGGGCTTTGCAACGCCCCTACGACTTTCCAGAAGTTAATGAATACAGTTTTGGCAGGTCTTATCTATAAATCTTGTGCGGTCTACCTCGACGACATTGTGATTGCCTCACCAACATTCAAGCAGCACCTTGGGGACTTGAGAGAAGTCTTTACAAGGCTGGAGGAGGCTGGACTTACCCTAAAACTGGGGAAGTGTCCGTTTTGCCGGAACAAGCTAAAGTTCTTGGGGTACAAATTTTCATCTGATGGTATTCTCCCAGACATTGACAAGCCATTGATGAAGCCGTGCTGAATTTTCCTGTGCCTGCTGATGTTAAGCATGTGAGACAGTTCTTGGGACTCACCAGTTATTACCACAGGTTCATTCATAACTATGCTCAACATGCAGAACCCTTGTTTGCTCTCACCAGACACGACACGCCATTCGTATGGGACGGCGAGTGCCAGGTGGCGATGGATTTCTTACAGACTAGCCTAACATCGGCCCCAGTCCTAAACTTCCCAGATTTTGATCGACCATTTGGTCTCCACACTAACGCTTGTGATAGGGGACTAGGTGCAGCTCTAATGAAGTGTGATGGTGCTGGAAGGGACATTGCTTTAGCCTATGCTAGTCAAACTTTGCATAAGTCAGAAAGACCTTACTCCACGTCGGAAAGAGTGCTTGGGTGTAATTTGGGCCCTTGAGCACTTCAGGCTGTACATTGAGGGGCTTCCAGTAACTGTGTACACTGACCACAGTAGCCTCAAATGGCTTATGTCCCGTCCCAACCCCTCCAGGCGTTTGGCCAGGTGGTGCCTCAGGCTGCAGGATTTTGACATGCGGTTGGATCATAAGCCAGGTCTTCAAAACACTGTGCCGGATGCTTTATCCAGGAACCTGCTAGATGTGGATGTTACCCCTATAGATGTAGTTCCTAGGTATGCCATTGTAGTGGGCCTAGATTTGAAGTCACAGCCGCTCATTGAGCTATCTGACAAAGAGCAGCTTCGTCGTCTTCAGAGGGAGGATACAGTAGTGGCTGAGATGTTACAAAAGCTGGAAGACTTACAAGAGAACAATGTGAAGACAAGTTTGTCACCTACGATGATCTATATTAAGTGGACATGGGACGCAGTTGTAGCTTACACCCACTGAGCGACCTAAAGCTGTTTGTGCCGGAGCCTTTGAGGGAACCGCTTCTCAGTTATTATCATGACTACATGACTGCTGGTCATCTTGGATTCGCCAAGACTCTAGCCAGATTGAAACTGCAATTCTTCTGGCCAAAAATGAGAAAAGACGTTAGGTCTCATGTTCTTTCCTGTCCTGTGTGTCAACCAACAAAGCCTTCACAACAGAAGCCCACTGGGATGCTGGTTCCTGTGCACGCTAATGAGCCTTGGGAGGTAGCGGGTGTTGAGTTTGTCGGGCCTCAGCCACGTACTCAAGCAAGAAATACCTCTTGGTCTTTGTGGACTATTTTAGCAAATGGGTAGAGGTGTCTGCTGTGAAAGAAGCTACAGCCCAGGTCGCGGCTAGTAAGTTTGAAAGCCACATTTTTGCAAGCCATGGTGCTCCAAAGCACTTGATCTCAGATTGAGGACAACAGTTTATGAGTGCGTTCTTTAACCATGTTGTGTCAGTTGTGCCCTGGGAACGGAACACCACCTCACGACGGCGTACCATCCACAAACGAACGTGACAGAAAAGGTTTACTGCACATTGAAAACTACAATCAGAACTTACATTGGTGACAAGCATAACTCCTGGGATAAATTTCTTCCATAAATCTGCTTCGCTCTTCGTAACTCACCTCACGAAAGTACAGGGTTTAGCCCAGTAAAAATGCTTTACGGCAGAGAATGATGACTCCCCTTGACCTCTTGACAAATCCACTGACGGTCTGGTCAACCCTTTGAGCCAGCCTGAGACTTCCTGGGGAGGCTGTGCAAAGAATTCATGATCATGCCCAAGTTTCTCTAAAGGCAAGTCACGAGTGACAGAAACGTCATTACGACCGGAAGCGCTGTTCAGTCACGTATGAACCTGGTGATCTGGTTCACTTGAAGAACCATCCACGTTCAGATGCGGCTGCAAACCTGACAGCTAAGCTGGCTCCTGTGTATAGTGGCCCATAGAAAGTAGTTCAGAAACTGATGTGAACTACCGCCTCTCGATGAAGGACGGTACGGACGTCGGTGTGGTTCACGTAGTTAATCTTCAACCTTTCTGTACATGGTCCTCACCTCACATTCAGCCAAAAGACTACCTCAGATCAGACCCTACTGCTAGCCAGGAGAACACGCCCAGTAGTGTGGTAGACAGCTGTTCGAGTCCTGCCTCCCACGCTGGGCCAGAGCCAGCTCTAGAACTTTCTGAACAGGCAACAACTGAGGGTACACTAGCACGAGGTGACCCAGGATGCTTTAGCTCTAGTCAGATCAGGCTGTCCCAGCCTCTTGCTGATATGTTTGTTTAGGACAGTGATATGCCCCCCACCCACTCTTATGACTTGAGAAGCAGAGTTGACCACCCAGACACCCTTAACACTCACACTAACCCAGAGTTAGTTAATGACACTGACACTACTACTGATCCTGACCAGATGCCAGTGACCAATTCTGAGTTTGCCGTTTCGCACTCATATGACCTTAGACCATGACGTCAACTGACAAGCACTTGAACTCTGACTGGTGGTGCTGGACTGTTTTTGTTTCTTTTGCTCTGAGAGTTTATTTTTATTGTTTATAATATGTTGCACTGTTTATACATGTTTGCATATGTTGCAAATCTGTTTATATTGAAAGGTTCTGATTCTGTTGTTAGAAAAAAAAGGGGGTTTTGGAAACAATCTGCAATCTTTGTTTGTTTTGTTTATTGAATGATTCTTGTAATTCATGGGTGTGTCACAAATGTTTTGTTTCCAATGCCACGTCATGTATTAATGGTTTAAGAAGTAGTGCCTCTTGCAGTTTGTAGACAGCTGGGGACAGCTCTTTTCTTGTTAGGGGTCACTTTAAGTGGAGATGCCGGTAGGTGTACACACATGGTGGACAGCTCTGGGCTGTAGCCTGTATGTTCTGTCTACTGCTGTTATTCCGGACTGTGATGAGTGGAGGGTGGAGGCTCCTCAGCCCAATAAATGTTCTCCATTACACCACACCTGCTGACTCCTGCGTGTTCCCTTTGGAGCACTTTGAATGACCGTTGTGTATGGAAGGTGCTATATAAATAAACTTGCCTTGCCTTTGGAGGACCGGGCCAGTACCTGCCCACCCGTTCGCCCCACCAGCCTCCACCACGTCTGACTGGCTGGCCTGTATTCTGCCTCATTCAAAATGCAGGCCAGGCTGAAACACTCCTTATAACGTCAATTTGAGTGGGCGGGGCTAATCTGCTGTAGGCTGAATAGGCAGATATATGTTAATATGTTGGTTTTTGCAACATCAAAAAAAAAGAAAAACAAAAAAAAATGTGATTTTCTTCCAGCTTCATTTCCAGATATGGGCTGCATGGACTTTTGTCACGCCTGCTACCAGTTCGCCTACGGATCAGAACCGTGTTACCCAGAATCCACTGCGGACCCACGAGGAGGAGCCTTCGCTTTTTTTTCCGGACTCAAACTCCACTTCCCAGACTCCTCAGCACAGTCACATGACTCCAGACCTCTCCTCATCATCCTATCAGAGATCCCAGTTGTGGGAATACTGACTCTACACAGCTGTGCTGTTTGTCGTATGACTAACCCAGCTAGTATTTAAGCCTGGGCTTCAGCACAGGTTAGTTGTGTAGTATTGCCAGGTTTCCTGCCTTACTGAGCGGATTTTCCCTGTTCTGATTCTGTTTGTTCTGACTTTCTGATCACTTTGGACCCTGATTTGTGGACTTCTGGAATTGTGGTTTTCTGGATTTAGGGTTTTTGGCTTTGCTTGCTTCATGGACTCTGCCTCGCCTTGCCCTCACCTGGTATGATTGCCTTTATTGTTCTGCTGTGTATCCTGGACTTGACCCTGCTTGCATCCTGACTACTGCGATTATCCCAGTAAAGCTTCCTTTTTGATTCCTGACCGCGAGCGTCTTCTTTCTGATCACTTGTTACAACTATCACATTTTGAAACTTTTGCTTTTTGTCCGTTAAACTGTTTTATTATTATCATTATCATTTTAATGTCTGTATGACGATCAAAGCAGTAAAAACAACCGTCACTTGATGCTATTTTAGGATCATTTGGTTTTACTATGGCAGGACAGTGCGGTGCTGGTGTGTACAATCGTTTTGAAATCGCAATTATCTGTTATCGCGATTTGTTTAAAATCTCAATATGGTATCGTGACTTAAGTATCGTGATAATATCGTATCGGGGGGTCTTCTGCGCTCCCAAACCCAACGCCACTGATGTGAAAGATTCTAAAACTTGGCACTTCTGTTCACGTTTCTTCACTCCAATTCATTTGCGTATCTCAGAAAAACTAAATATCACTGCACACATCATGCTTTGATCAAGAATTATGATGGTATATTTCAGCCGTATCGTCCACCCTTATCAAGATAAGTCTTTTTTGGAGAAATGGGACAATAAGGTAGCATCATACTGCATCTTACCACACAGTACAGCAGATCTGAGGACAGATGGGTGCTCAGCTTTTTTAAACAAACTGCTTCTGAATGATGACACAGCAAAAATGTTCCAAACCACATCTCTAATGTGCGTCCTTCCCTTCGGGGAAGTGTCTGAGTGTGTTCGTGGTGATTAAAGACGGACCCAAGCTGGTGCTCATTACTGTCAGGCTCTGCAATAGGGTCCATATGGGGAGGGTCTCGGCCAATCAGGAGTCGTTCTCAGAGGGAGGGAGGGTCCACCTCAGCCTGCTTGAGGAGGGGGCAGTTTCCTGCATTCATGAAACAAAGCATAACTCATGTACAACTGGAAAACTGGCTTGGCAAGGAGCCGGGCGTTCCAGAGTAGTGTACACCAACCATTCCAGAGCACGAGGCGACGTTCCAGGACCGGAAAGACTCTCTGTATCTTTCTAAGATCACAGAGATAACGGCAACATCATGCACATAGATCTCATTCAAAACCCCGAAGCTGTACAAATGACCTTCTTCCACCAAAACCACCAACTCCCCTCAGTCTGGAACCAGAATTAACCCTACTTCACCATGTAATGTACGGTGGGTGGTCCGCTCAAAGCCCATTTTTCATTTTTCAGAACTTCAACTCCATTCATGGTGGAGGGAGACATGCAGGGCGCTGTGCGGCAAAATAGTCCCCAAAGAAAACTCATTATTCCAGATTTTCCACTGTTTTCCATCATCAACATTCCATATGAACTCAGAAGACTCGTGTAGGTTCTCTGGTGGTTCTGGATGGTAAATAAAGTGTCTATATCTGTGTTGTAGTCATGGCGACGCCTGGTTCCCATCACCACCACTGTAAAGACGTCTGAACCGTTTCACTCCAAACCCTCTGAATGAATT
>NC_051214.1:783878-786378 GCF_015220715.1 Pygocentrus nattereri
TTACAGCGATAACATGCAGGAATTCCCAGGAACGTGGGTCGGCCTCGTGTTAACGGCTAACAGCTCAATGTCCTTACAGCAGATCTGCTCCTTAACCAGAGCTACACCATCCATCATTCACAATATAACACATATACCAACAGCATATATAACACACAGTACATACAATAAACATAAATTACACAATCACATCTTATCAAATGTGACCCCGTAACACAGAGACTGCACAGAGACCGTGAACCTGCCGTCCGGCACGCTGTGAAACACACTGCTCAACATCACAAGTAATCACATTTCAGCCTCGGCACTGACCAGATTATTATATTTTCCCCAGATCGCTGAGCCCTGTTTAAATCCCACGCCACATGGCAGTGGACTGGAACATCCCGAGCGGAATATCAGTCGTCCACCAAGTGACAGATCAGCGGGTCCTTGTGGAAAAATGGAAACGGAAGGAAGGGAAAAAGAAAGCAGTTCAGATCTTTCCATTGCGCTTCACTGAAGAAACACCGGAGGAAAGTCCACATGAAGTTTGGAGGTCTGTAGTGATGGACTCTGCAGAAAGTCGGTGACCTCTGCGCTCTATGCCCCTCAGCATCCGCTGACCGCTCTGTCATTTTACGTGGCCGACCACTTCGTGGCTGAGTTGCTGTCGTTCCCAATCGCTTCCACTTTGTTATAATCCCACTGACAGTGGACTGTGGAATATTTAGTAGTGAGGAAATTTCACGACTGGACTTGCTGCACAGGTGGCGTCCGATCACGGTACCACGCTGGAATTCACTGAGCTCCTGAGAGCGACCCATTCTTTCACTAATGTCTGTATGTTGTGGGTCGCACCTGTTTATTTTTTCCTCATCTGCAGCCGCAGGTCAGAACCTTTAGCTTCTCTCTGTTCAAACTTTAATACCCCACCGCTCAGTCGGCTGTTCCACAGCCAAATACAGACACAGCAAACAAGGAATGTCTAAATCTGTGTCCTTTCACAACACGGAGCCTCCCAAATCTGCTTTTCTCACCAGATCCAGTCTTTCTGTTCGGCTGTTCACACTGTCTTCATGTGACCGGTCAGTCTGAACAGATCAGCTCCTGAACTGACCGGAGTAAAAGACCAGAGCTTCCCGTCGCTCATCCCGGGTGCACAACCCACAAACACCATACTCCTCCCAGTACAACCAGAACTCCTCCCAGTACAATCAAAACTCCTCCCAGTACAACCAAAACTCCTCCCAGTACAATCAAAACTCCTCCCAGTACAACCAAAACTCCTCCCAGTACAACCAGAACTCCTCCCAGTACAACCGAAACCCCTCCCAGTACAACCAAAACCCCTCCCAGTACAACCAGAACTCCTCCCAGTACAACCAGAACCCCTCCCAGTACAACCAAAACCCCTCCCAGTACAACCAGAACTCCTCCCAGTACAACCGAAACCCCTCCCAGTACAACCAAAACCCCTCCCAGTACAACCAGAACTCCTCCCAGTACAACCAGAACCCCTCCCAGTACAACCAAAACCCCTCCCAGTACAACCAGAACCCCTCCCAGTACAACCAAAACCCCTCCCAGTACAACCAGAACCCCTCCCAGTATTTGATCTTATTAACTGTTACATTGTAGCCCCGCTTTAATTGCTGTTTTAGATTTTTACTGCATTTTAATGTGTTTTTATTATTACCGTTTCATTTTTTCACACTTACCTGATTTTTTATTAATTACTTTTAATTACTGATATTTTTACTTTCAATCCCTTTTCCTGTATCAACTTGGCAACACTGTAAATGAGGGCCCCCTCAATGTCCTCCGAGGTTAAATAAAGGTCGACTGATTGATTAATGATTAAAGAAATAGCCCTAATTCTGTCCATTTGCCAGCACCTAACACAGCACTGCATGTTTACTCACGTCTGGTTCAACCAAAGACGTTTTTCCCAAAACAATCCAGATCTCAGAGGAGCTTCCATGTTTCAGGAAATCAGGGCGTAATCTATAACGACTGATTATGGAAAACATCGACGAGGCAGCCGCTTCTACGCTGTGGAGCCTGCTTTAGCAACAAGCCCCGGGCCCCCCCCACCCACCTCTGCCCCCCCGACACCCCCGATTAGCCTTCAATAACACACTAATCCCCCACTGAGCAGCTTCAATAGACACCAAGCTGCTCTGGTTCACAACACCAACAAAAGGCCCGGACCCACTTTGTGAGGGAAGATTAGATCGTTCTGACTCAATTAAACCCGATTTTCACTCCCCTCACACGGATTACAGCCAGACTACGGGGTCGGGACATGAGCGGTCACTCTCTGTGAGAGGTCAACATTCGAACTGACCCGCCATACGACTAGAATAACCCTCGATTTCCCTAAAGGTCAGAGGTCTCACGGGCCTGGGAGCTACCGCTATCTCCAGGCCAGACCGTGCGTGAACAGCAGGGCTGCCTAAAAAGGCACAGGTAGGAACTGCGTGCGTTCACATCCCGACGCCTGTTCTGATGTGGAAAG
>NC_051214.1:791378-816378 GCF_015220715.1 Pygocentrus nattereri
ATGGACTTCATAATCCCAAACCGTCGATAAACTACGCCTTAAAGTCCCCAAACCGTCGATAAACTGCGCCTTAAAGTCCCCAAACCGTCGATAAAACGCGTTTCCCAAGCCACAGCTCACACTTTCTCACAAAGGTTCGGTCATCTCGCTCGAACTTCTCCGGTCCACCTTAAATGGTGCAGCGGTTGCTGCTGCACCGTTTAAGGTAGAACGGGACAGCTCGAACGAGAAGCTGGCCAAGCTCGGTCTCGCCGCTTCCTTAAACTTTTTAAACTTACAGAATCTATAGGCGAAAGGGGCTTAACCCAACACCGCAGGCGAGCAGGTAAGAGAGTGGACTTTACCGGTCTTGAACTGCAGGTCTTTGTCGTCTTCCGAGCCAAACTCCTTCAGAAGGGACACGTACAGGATGCCGAAGGCGTTCTGGATCCCGAACACCGAGCCGTTGCACCACATGGAGGCCAGCATGACCACCCAGCCCCAGCCGCCCTCCGGGTGCACGAACTCGTCTTCTGTTGGGTCCGCTTTCCCCGCCGCCGCCGCCGCCGCCGCCTCCTCCTCCCCTCTCCCGTGCCCGCCGTTCTCCTTCTTCTCCTCCGCCTCGTCCGCCTGCTTCTCCTCCGCTTTGACCGCAGGCTGATCCGGGGCAGCTCCGGACTCCTGTCCGCTCACGTTCACGTCTTCTGTCATGACTCAAACCGCTGCCAGCGGAAACAAGGCAAAGAATAACGCTGGAGAAGCTCGACGCCCTCGGTAAGAGTATGAAATCAATATCGCGGACAAATTTAGAACTAATGCAACCGTTTCATTCCCACTGGCGACTCCACAGCTCTGCAATGCAGTATATATAGATATAGCACGGGGGCGTGGCCACAAATGTATATTCATCGCCTAGGACGTTCAGCCTGCTCGTGATTAGGCAGAACGCACCCGCCCTGGATGCATATTCAGCAGTAGAACGCTTAGGCCGCGTCTGACTGGACGAGACCCAGACGCTCCTCTTACAAGGTCCAATTGGGAAAGCAACGCCGGAGTCGATGCGCTGCTGCTGCTGCTGCAGTGGAGTGATGAGGCCACCAAACAGGAGTCTAATAAAGTGTAGAAACCCCGTGGAGCTGCTCAGTGCGTCCATCATTACACTTCATCTAACACGTGCATTTTCACCTATTATAAAATGCTGAAGCTCTTAAAGGGGAAGTCCAACTACGTACCAAAATTCCCCCATAATCCAGCGTGTGAGGTGTAATCAGAGGTTCAGAGGGTTTGGTGTGAAACGGTTCAGACGTCTTTACAGTGGTGGTGATGGGAACCAGGCGTCGCCATGACTACAACACAGATCTAGACACTTTATTTACCATCCAGAACCACCAGAGAACCTACACAAGTCTTCTGAGCTTATATGGAATGTTGATGATGGAAAACTGTGGAAAATCTGGAATAATGAGTTTTCTTTGGGGACTATTTTGCCGCACAGCGCCCTGCATGTCTCCCTCCACCATGAATGGAGTTGAAGTTCTCTAAACTCTCATAAAACAGCGTCTCAGTCATCAGGCAGTGAATTCAGAACCAGTTCATGTAGGAACTTTCTGTGAGGAGGTTTTAGAGGGACGTCTGGTTCCCATCACCACCACCGGGAACGGCTCTGACTCCAAGTTCCTCTTAGAACGTTTCACACCGAACTCTTTACATCTGAACTGTTCAATCATGCAGGAATTTGTAAATATGTGTGGGGTTCCCCTTCAAATGAGAGGTGTGAATGACAGGACAGCAGTCCAGGAGCTGAACCAACACTGCCGGACGAAATAAAGCCCAGAAAATGGGATTAGGAATTCATTATTGACGACTGAAATGGAAGTGAGTGAGAAGTACTTTCCTCCCTGACGTGCTGGAGTGGAATCACTCTCAGTAAAGTACAAATCCACCAAGAATGACAGTTAAATACATCCGTACCCACACACAGGCACTTGCTCGGCACATCAGAGATGTTTATAGCAATGCAGGCCGGTCCGGAGAGGCTGTCAGGCAGCAGAGCTGGGCCGATCCGCTCCGGCATGGCAGCTCAGCGGTGATTAAAGCTTCTACTGTCTGCCACACGTGACAACGTCAGTGTAAACAGAGCAGCTGAGGGGTCATCGGAGCGCGATCAGGTGACTGCTGGGTGAACTGTCCTCCGGCCTTATCTGATCTCGCCTGTATCCCAACCGCTCCGTCCGGAGAGGCCCAGGCTGGTCTTGGTTTCTCTTGGAAGTTCCTCCTCTTTGTTCTGACCCTTTTGAGTCCTGGTTCCTCCTCTCGTTAAGGGGCCTCATATATCTGGACCACGATTTAAGACGAGGAAACACTCACAAATGATGGCCTTACAGGGTTCTTCAAAGAACCCTTTCATGATTACAGGGTTCTATGCATGGTGAGATGGTTCTTCAGATTGATTTGCTAGGTGGTTCTATATGGAACCTTATATAGCACCCAAAAGGGTTCTCCTACAATAGCAGAACGCTTGTTGGCGTTATACAGAACCTTTGGATGTATATCACAGCTCTCCTGCTCATTTGTGCTGCAGCACCCTCAGTTACATCACTGTGCCATTCAGATGCACCAGCATTGAGACAGGATGGGACCGTTTCAGCTCACTCCCAGAGACCACCTCAGTCAGAGACCGTCTGGCAGAGACTGCCTCAGCCAGAGACCGCCTCAGTCAGAGACCGTCTGGCAGAGACTGCCTCAGCCAGAGACCGCCTCAGTCAGAGACCGTCTGGCAGAGACTGCCCCAGTCAGGGACCGTCTGTCAGAAACTGCCTCAGTCAGAGACCGTCTGGCAGAGACTGCCTCAGTCAGAGACCGCCTCAGTCAGAGACCGTCTGGCAGAGACTGCCTCAGCCAGAGACCGCCTCAGTCAGAGACCGTCTGGCAGAGACTGCCCCAGTCAGGGACCGTCTGTCAGAAACTGCCTCAGTCAGAGACCGTCTGGCAGAGACTGCCTCAGTCAGAGACCGTCTGCCAGAGACTGCCTCAGTCAGAGACGGCCTCAGTCAGAGACTGCCTCAGTCAGGGACGGCCTCAGTCAGGGACGGCCTCTACCAGTGCAGTTTCTAAAGCTTTACCATCCAGTCTTCAAACAGAGATCCTCTCAGCTTCTATTTGGTCTTCAGCTTATTAAACTGTAAACACTGTGTGACCAGAGGAGGACGGGTCTCCCCTTCTGAGTCTTGGTTCCTCCCAAGGTTTCTTCCTCCAGTCTGAGGCAGTTTTTCCTCGCCACCGTCGCCTCTGGCTCGCTCACTGGGGGATGTGTTATAACTGTTTTCAAACTTCTGTAAAGCTGCTTTGTCACAACATCGCTGTAAAAAGTGCTAAACAAATAAACTTGAACAAATAGAACTGGACCGAATTCGGGTTTATAGCAGTGCACACAGAACCACAGGGCTGGAAACCGCAGCACTTTAAATGAGACCAGCTCACCAACAACTGTGAGAACAGCGGCCTCTGGTGGACAAAGGCGCGAAGCACAGCACTATCCGGGCAACGAGGGCCTGATAGATAACAGGGCACAGGGTGGAGGAGTGGGGAGTGGGGTCAGGGGGTTGCTTGTCACGTGCCCCTTAGATTTTGAAATATGCATTTTCTATTTTTTTAATATTACTTTTATTGCATATAATTATGAGCCAAACATTCTAATTACACCACAGATCAAACCTCACAAAGCCACACCCTCCGTTCCCTACGCTGCCACACAAAGAACCCTTTGCCTGATTAAACGGTTCTCTGCGTGGTGAAATGGTTCTTCAGATTGATGGAGAATGTGCTCTACATGGTTCTATCTAGAACCTGTTTGGAAAGGGATCTATATAGCACCAAAATGGCTCTGCTATTGCTGCGATATCAAGTCTTTAAAAAAAAGACGGTTCTTCAAGGGTTCTTTAGTAAGGAAAAAGCCCACCTAAAAGGTTCTTTGCATCATTAAAGGGTTCCTTAGACTGATAATGTGCCTTAGAACCTTTTTGAAAAGGTTCTCTCTATTGTTACAAGCCGACGAACTTTGCTGTGTCGTAACAATAAACGAACCCGTTTTTGGTGCTGTATAGAACCCTACATAGCACAGCACATGCTCCATCAACATGAGGAACCATTTCACCATTCAGAGAACCATATAAGCATGTAGGGTTCTACATAGAACTCGCTCAGTGTCATGAGAACCAATTTCATCCCGAAACCCTAACCCTGACCAGACCAATCACACCTCACAGCGGCAGAATGAGGAGCGGAGAACCCACAAACCACAGAACCACAGAATCCAGTTGTTTATTGCAGCTTTAAGACAATAGAAGGTTCAGCTCACCCTCAGAAAAGATCTTCAAGGGTTCTTTGGGAAAGACAATCATTTAGAACCACGAACACTCAGATCCATTTGCATGCTTGAGTGGTTCTCTGCACGGTGAAATGGTTTTCAGATTGGCGGAGAACGTGTTTCTATTGAGCACCAGAAAGGGCTCTTCTATCGTCACAAAAGCAGAACCTGGTGCTACACAGATCCAACACATTCTACACCAATCTGAAAACCATTTCACTACACAGAGAACCAAGCGGTTCTGAATGGGAGTGTTCATTGTTCCATAAAGAATTCATGAAGAAATCGTCTAGAGTGTGCAGCCTTAAAAAAAAAAAAAAAAAAGAGATGGTCCTTCAAGGGTTCTCTTGTGAAGACAATTTAGAACCATGAACACTCAAAGAACATTCTGCATGATTAAAGGATTCTTCACACGATGAGCGTTCCTCAGCCTGACGGAAACTGTACTGTAGACGGTTCTATACAGAACTCTTTTGAAAACCGTGTTCAGAGCATCAAAAAGGGGGTTTTCCATAGTTACGATGTCGAGTGTGTAACAGAACCCATTTTTTAAAAAGTTCTAAGCAGAACCTTTTTTAAACTAAAGAACCCTTGAAGAACCATCTTTTTAAGAGTGTACATGTCATGAAATGATGCAGAAATATACTACAGCCCATAACGTTGTTCACACTGAGCACAAGCCAGTAACTGTGGAACCGAACCAGCTGGAGGAGCTTTGCTTCTTCTGGCGTTGATCACGAACCCCAGTACAGTCGTGCGCTGGTCAGGTTCCACGGTTCTGTTGATGTGAGTGTAAATAGCACAGTTACTGTTTATTTACTGAATCGAACACAAATGAAGCTTTGAGCGCGGCGTGCGCCGAAGACCCGCCTCATCGGATGGAACGTCAATGTTAAACTCTGAGAAATCGAGAAGAGTGAAGTCAGGAGACGGGAGTCCAGCAGGGCCTTCAGGAACGCCTGGGACGCGTTCTCCACAGTCCAGAGCAGGTCGGTCAGCTCAGCGCCCCCCCGTCAGAACTACTTGCCAGTTCTGGCTCTTTTGGGCGGCGTGGGTTCTCCGTTCTCCGTGACTGCCGCTCTGCTCCTCTTCCTCAGTCCCTTCATCTTCCTCGTCTGCAGTTTGTCCAGGTTCTGTTTCTGCATGTGCAGCCGGCCGTACTTGGTGCCAAAGGCATCGTGGGAGACGTTCTTCTTCTTCTTGGGCTGGAAAAACAGAACAGAGTCACTCACAGACTCAGCAGAGGCAGAAACACTGAGCCGAGATTCGTCAACAAGCCTGCGGTCGCAAAATAAACAGAGCATCACGCTGAAAATCATTAAAGACACAGAAAAAACGATCGCCTAATTAATTAATTAGTTAACTGATTAATTAGCACAGTAAACATGCTCAGCTGTTTAAAAACGCTTTAATATCCTTCTACAGACTCAAACTAATGATTTCTTACATTTGCACTTTAATTATTTCATTTTTTTAATTAATCTGGTTTTATTTTATTCATTTAACCCTTTATTTCCTGTTCCTGCTTTAATATAAAAGCCCCTGAACTGCCACTTCTCTACTTTTGTCTTGGGTTCTTCAGTAAAGACACCGGATTCTGTATAGAACCACGAACACTCAAAGAGCATCCTTAAACGGTTCTTTGCGTGGCGAAAGGGTTCTTCAGACTGATGCAGAACGTGTTGGATACGGTTCTATGTACAACCATTTTGAAAAGGGTTCCGCGTAGCACTGTAAAGGTTCGTCTGTTCTTACGAAGTTAAGCTTCTAACTATAGCGGAACCCTTTTTGGTGCTACACAGAACCATATGCAACACATTCATCACCAATCTATACAGAACCACTGTCTTTACCAGAAGAACCATCTTTTAAAAAAACTGTATATGAAAAGAGCCACATATGGTTTTTATTAAAAAATCATTTATTGTATAAAATGTGCTCTATTAATAATAATAATAATAATAATAATAATAATAATAATAATAATAATAATATTATTATTATTATTATTATTATTATTATTATTGTTATTATTATTATTACTAATTATTATTATTACTAATTATTATTATTACTTGTTGTTGTTGTTGTTACTACTACTGATTCCACTCAGACAGTACGAGCTGATCACTGTCATGGTCTGTTTGTAAACAAAGCGCTGAAAGGCCTGCTGGGACTGAGAGCAGCTCAGAGGTGCTGGGCAGTCAGATTACAGTGACCAGTCTGAGCAGCGCCGCCAGCGCCTACACACACCTGACCAGCCCAGCTGATCAGATTCAGTCACTGATCAATAAAAGAGGCACAGGTCAAGTGGCCGTAGATAAACAGACGTCGGGCCGGTACCTTCAGGGCTTTCGGCTGTCTGTGGGCCGTCTTGTACAGGTCGTCAGAGGCCAGGTGAGTTCTCCTCAGGACGAAATCAAACGAGGGTCCGATCTCCTCCAGCTCGATGCGGGGGGTCCGACAGCCGGACTTCTTCAGCAGCACTCTGAGCAGAAACGACACGCTGTGGGTTTACAGGAGTCAACAAGCTGAGAAACTGTGCAGCAGATTCTACACCCGGATCACGGTGGACCCCACACTGTACCCCAGGGGTACGTCACACTACGCAGGGGGTCCATCAAAAATTCACATGAATCTACATTTAATTTCTGTTAATCGGTTTCACGCTTCCTCGATACGGGCGACTCGAACAGCGTCCAGCGTGGGATGAACTCGAGCTCTGGTTCATCCTGAAGAAGGAGCTTCACTAACGGTCACGAAGGCCTGCGAGACGCTCGGCAGTCACACACTCGGCTTAATTTTACTGGGTTTACACTGCAGTTTAATGAGTCACTCACCTGTAGCCCCACCCCCTTTTCAGTCAGGTCACTCACCTGTAGCCCCACCCCCTTTTCAGTCAGGTCACTCACCTGTAGCCCCACCCCCTTTTCAGTCAGGTCACTCACCTGTAGCCCCACCCCCTTTTCAGTCAGGTCACTCACCTGTAGCCCCACCCCCTTTTCAGTCAGGTCACTCACCTGTAGCCCCACCCCCTTTTCAGTCAGGTCACTCACCTGTAGCCCCACCCCCTTTTCAGTCAGGTCACTCACCTGTAGCCCCACCCCCTTTTCAGTCAGGTCACTCACCTGTAGCCCCACCCCCTTTTCAGTCAGGTCACTCACCTGTAGCCCCACCCCCTTTTCAGTCAGGTCACTCACCTGTAGCCCCACCCCCTTTTCAGTCAGGTCACTCACCTGTAGCCCCACCCCCTTTTCAGTCAGGTCACTCACCTGTAGCCCCACCCCCTTTTCAGTCAGGTCACTCACCTGTAGCCCCACCCCCTTTTCAGTCAGGTCACTCACCTGTAGCCCCACCCCCTTTTCAGTCAGGTCACTCACCTGTAGCTCCGCATGTAGATCTTCCCATCCGCCGCAGTGAAGTGGAGAATGTGCTCCAGGCCAGCTAAACGCACTGCAGGTACAGCAGGACCACGAAAAAAATCTGACCAGGGAGAGAGAGAGAGAGAGAGAGAGAGAGAGAGAGAGAGAGAGAGAGAGAGAGAGAGAGAGAGAGAGAGAGAGAGAGAGGGGCAGACAGAGGGGCAGACAGAGGGGCAGACAGAGGGGCAGACAGAGGGGCAGACAGAGGGGCAGACAGAGACAGAGGGGCAGACAGAGGGACATGGGTTTTAAAGAGTGAGCGTGTGAATAAATTCAAAAACAGCTTCTACAGAGTTCAGCATGTTTCTCCTTTATCAATTTCAGACTAATATTTACTTTTAAGGGGGCAGTATCGGTTTTAGTGTGTGTGTGTGTGTGTGTGTGTGTGTTAGGGTTGGTGGTGGGAGGAGTTACCTGTCAGGGCGTTGCGGAGGCGTACGAGTTCATTATCTGTGTTGAAAAGCTCACCAGCAAACACCAGCATGGGCTTAGTGCCCTCTGGACACTTCTCATTCTACAGACAGAGGGACAGAGAGAGGGACAGAGAGAGGGACAGAGAGAGGGACAGAGAGAGGGACAGAGAAGAGAGAGAATTGTTTAGTGTTACTGCTACAAAATGACTGAGTGGACAGATTTTCCTGTAAGGACTTGGTTCTTGTCTAATGCTGTCAGCGTTCCTGACAGCTGGGATTCAAAACACCAGATCCGATCAGAGCGTTTGATTCGTTCTGCGCAAACATTTGATTTGATCTAGTCCAGCATCACTGGGATTAGTCACCATCACCTTTATAGATCTCGCATGAAACACTGCCAGCGAACATCGTCCTCACCTTGACGTCTTTCAGAGACTTAAACTTCTCAATGCCGAGCTCGAACATGTCCAGCACGTGGAAATCAAACAAGCGACCTGCAGAACAAACAGATGACCAGTGAGAATGAGAACAAAGCCCAACCCCTTTTAAAGCTACACAGTAGGTCTGCACGATTACGCCAACATAATCAAAGCGTCACTGCTGTCAGGCCAAGACCTTGCGTTACGCTGCAGAGCGGAGGGAGACCGAGTCTTACCGAATACGAGGTTATTGGGTCTTTTCTTATTGTGTGACCCGAATAAAAACAGGGAGCAGTCCGTCTTCTTGGAGAAGAATTCCTGAGAGAAACAAAGTCAAAACGTTTACCCACCAAGCGCGATTCACTCAGACAGGAAATCCGTTAACGGCACAACACGCAGCTGTAATGGTATCTGCTAAATCCAAGCACCACAGAAGAGCTCGTCCTCAGTCGTGTGTGAAGGCTGAGGCCATATTTAGAGGCTAAATACATGTTTTTCTGTCATTTTAACTGCAATAATCTGTACATGACTATAAAACGTACAATTTAAAAGACAAAAAAAAAACTAATTATAAAATATATAATAAAAGTCCCCAGGAGTCGAGTCACTGGTGTTACTGCGTCTCTTATTTTGAAATAAAAGTCACGCCGATGACGTCACTCGACCTCCTTTGACCTGTTTTCTGAGGATCTATGGAGAAAAGCTCATGGTGAGTCCACTGTGTCTCTCAGTTCTCAGAGATCTTCTCATTCAGCTCATGATCTCATATGAAGCTTCTAGCTGACTTCACCGGTGTGACCGACTTTATTCTGAGGTCATTGTGAAAAAATAGAAACCCAAATGGATTAAATTCCATATTTTAGTGGACGTTCCCTGATGGACCGCGTGTGGTTTGATGTTCTGTAAAATGCATCGATCATTAAAAACGTCTCTGGTGTTTCCTTTATTATGTGGAACACCAGTGAGGATGAGTAACACCAGTGACTCCCATGGAGAGATGGTTTCTGTAGAATGACCCTGCTCCTGAGTGGACAGTGAGGGTCACCGTCTGCTCGTTCTGTGAGGAGTAAACCATGCGGGTTTGGGCCCGATTGAGCTGTGTATGGTGTGGAGCTTCATCTCCAAGAACATCTCAGACTGAGCTGCAGAGATCAGAGCTGAGAGTGCAAGAGCTCGTACAGTTTCAGCTCCTGAGTGAGGAGAAACTCTCAAACTCACCAGTGATGTGGAGTCTTCAAACGGCCTCATGATGTTCTTCCTGAAGTGAGATGATATTTTCAATGTTAATTTCAACAGTAATTACAATGTCAATAAATACAGGTTCACTAAAAGTGACTACAAAAGAAGGCAATAAACACATCCATGTTAACATGCAAGTAGAATGACTTACTTTTTGTATAGAACTGCATTTGGTTTCTTTAACGCGTACTGCAAACAGAAGAGTTTAGAAAAATGATGAGAATAGCTTTTATAAATGAAACAGTAGAAGCCGTATTGCCCCCTACGCTTCCTGTAGTGTATTACAGTCTGTCAGAGCGACTGTGTGGATCATATGAACATTATAGAGCTTTTTAAATGAAACAGTAGAAGCCGTACCGCCCCCTACGCTTCCTGTAGTGTATTACAGTCTGTCAGAGCGACTGTGTGGATCATATGAACATTATAGAGCTTTTTAAATGAAACAGTAGAAGCCGTACCGCCCCCTACGCTTCCTGTAGTGTATTACAGTCTGTCAGAGCGACTGTGTGGATCATATGAACATTATAGAGCTTTTTAAATGAAACAGTAGAAGCCGTACCGCCCCCTACGCTTCCTGTAGTGTATTACAGTCTGTCAGAGCGACTGTGTGGATCATATGAACATTATAGAGCTTTTTAAATGAAACAGTAGAAGCCGTATCGCCCCCTACGCTTCCTGTAGTGTATTACAGTCTGTCAGAGCGACTGTGTGGATCATATGAACATTATAGAGCTTTTTAAATGAAACAGTAGAAGCCGTATCGCCCCCTACGCTTCCTGTAGTGTATTACAGTCTGTCAGAGCGACTGTGTGGATCATATGAACATTATAGAGCTTTTTAAATGAAACAGTAGAAGCCGTATCGCCCCCTACGCTTCCTGTAGTGTATTACAGTCTGTCAGAGCGACTGTGTGGATCATATGAACATTATAGAGCTTTTTAAATGAAACAGTAGAAGCCGTATCGCCCCCTACGCTTCCTGTAGTGTATTACAGTCTGTCAGAGCGACTGTGTGGATCATATGAACATTATAGAGCTTTTTAAATGAAACAGTAGAAGCCGTATCGCCCCCTACGCTTCCTGTAGTGTATTACAGTCTGTCAGAGCGACTGTGTGGATCATATGAACATTATAGAGCTTTTTAAATGAAACAGTAGAAGCCGTATCGCCCCCTACGCTTCCTGTAGTGTATTACAGTCTGTCAGAGCGACTGTGTGGATCATATGAACATTATAGAGCTTTTTAAATGAAACAGTAGAAGCCGTATCGCCCCCTACGCTTCCTGTAGTGTATTACAGTCTGTCAGAGCGACTGTGTGGATCATATGAACATTATAGAGCTTTTTAAATGAAACAGTAGAAGCCGTATCGCCCCCTACGCTTCCTGTAGTGTATTACAGTCTGTCAGAGCGACTGTGTGGATCATATGAACATTATAGAGCTTTTTAAATGAAACAGTAGAAGCCGTATCGCCCCCTACGCTTCCTGTAGTGTATTACAGTCTGTCAGAGCGACTGTGTGGATCATATGAACATTATAGAGCTTTTTAAATGAAACAGTAGAAGCCGTATCGCCCCCTACGCTTCCTGTAGTGTATTACAGTCTGTCAGAGCGACTGTGTGGATCATATGAACATTATAGAGCTTTTTAAATGAAACAGTAGAAGCCGTATCGCCCCCTACGCTTCCTGTAGTGTATTACAGTCTGTCAGAGCGACTGTGTGGATCATATGAACATTATAGAGCTTTTTAAATGAAACAGTAGAAGCCGTATCGCCCCCTACGCTTCCTGTAGTGTATTACAGTCTGTCAGAGCGACTGTGTGGATCATATGAACATTATAGAGCTTTTTAAATGAAACAGTAGAAGCCGTACCGCCCCCTACGCTTCCTGTAGTGTATTACAGTCTGTCAGAGCGACTGTGTGGATCATATGAACATTATAGAGCTTTTTAAATGAAACAGTAGAAGCCGTATCGCCCCCTACGCTTCCTGTAGTGTATTACAGTCTGTCAGAGCGACTGTGTGGATCATATGCACATTATAGAGCTTTTTAAATGAAACAGTAGAAGCCGTATCGCCCCCTACGCTTCCTGTAGTGTATTACAGTCTGTCAGAGCGACTGTGTGGATCATATGAACATTATAGAGCTTTTTAAATGAAACAGTAGAAGCCGTATCGCCCCCTACGCTTCCTGTAGTGTATTACAGTCTGTCAGAGCGACTGTGTGGATCATATGAACATTATAGAGCTTTTTAAATGAAACAGTAGAAGCCGTATCGCCCCCTACGCTTCCTGTAGTGTATTACAGTCTGTCAGAGCGACTGTGTGGATCATATGAACATTATAGAGCTTTTTAAATGAAACAGTAGAAGCCGTATCGCCCCCTACGCTTCCTGTAGTGTATTACAGTCTGTCAGAGCGACTGTGTGGATCATATGAACATTATAGAGCTTTTTAAATGAAACAGTAGAAACCGTATCGCCCCCTACGCTTCCTGTAGTGTATTACAGTCTGTCAGAGCGACTGTGTGGATCATATGAACATTATAGAGCTTTTTAAATGAAACAGTAGAAGCCGTATCGCCCCCTACGCTTCCTGTAGTGTATTACAGTCTGTCAGAGCGACTGTGTGGATCATATGAACATTATAGAGCTTTTTAAATGAAACAGTAGAAGCCGTATCGCCCCCTACGCTTCCTGTAGTGTATTACAGTCTGTCAGAGCGACTGTGTGGATCATATGAACATTATAGAGCTTTTTAAATGAAACAGTAGAAGCCGTATCGCCCCCTACGCTTCCTGTAGTGTATTACAGTCTGTCAGAGTGATCACTCTACAGTAGAGATACTCACAATGTCCTTCAGGGCCTGAGTGACCGTGTCACTCGTGTTGCCTCCTTTCATGATCATTGCATTCTTCAAGTCCTCCACCAGCTTCGGCTCTCTGCTCTGCAGGAAGCGTTTGGACCGCTTCGTCTTCGGTTTTCTGCCAAGAAATTATTAACAATGATGTAAATGTTCACTGAACCAACCAAAGACGGACCGTCCGGTGCGCTGTTAGAAAGGACACCCGTGTGCCGGACTGGAAAACACGGACTTCGTTATTAGAAGATCCGAGTTTGAACAGTCTTTATATATACAGTCAGATATTAGAGCCCAAAAGCTTTCGAGTGCAGAAAGGAAGCCAGGGAGCCAACACTGCTGCCACAGAGCTGAACACACGGGCTCTTATCAGCAGCCAGGACTTCTCCAGTTTCTTCACTTTAAACGCTTTATTGACCACGTACGTCACAAGGACCGGACAATTTAACACGCAGGAAGTCTGAAGACGGTGGAGAGAGATTCGCCCTTTCGTCCTGACTGACGTGACGGTTCGACACCAAAACCTGCAGCGTCTTCTGAAGTGACGGGAAATGACCTGGTTAACTAACAACATTCCTTCACACGGTTCTGAGAGCAAAGTTCTGTTTCTGTATCTGATATACACAGAAAATCCCGAGGTGGGGAGAAACGTGAGGAGATAAAACTTACCACTTTTTTACACAGTAACTGAGTACCTGAGTATCTGAGTAACTGAGTACCTGAGTATCTGAGTAACTGAGTACCTGAGTATCTGAGTAACTGAGTATCTGAGTAAATGTAATTAGTTTCTGTACTTTAGTATTTTTGGTGTATCTGTACTGAAGTTTCTCCGTTCTGGGGACTTTTTCCTTTCACTCCACTACATTTCAGAGTCTAATATCCGACTTTTTCCTCCTACATTTTGAGAAATCTGTCGTTCCTTTTGGTTTCTGTGTGTATAAAAACGTAACATGTCAAAACGAAAGAAGCGCAAAGCCAGAGCACCAATCAGGGCCCAGCGGTCACTTTGTTTACAGCTGGTTTTGACCTGTTGGTCATACCGACCCAGTGCAGCACGCGGTTCAACGTCAGCGCAGCAGCGTAAAACTTTGGGAGAGTCTGTTCAACATAAATGATGAACTAACCTAACTTTGTGTAAATAGAGCTCAATATAGAAATATGTCCACATATGCAGTCGAGACTGACGCGGCTTTTTTCTGAATTTCTACAAACACCATTTCATTTTATAGTAAATGAGTTTGGGCTGGTTTATGTTTATGAACAGACGCCTACAGATCAACATAGTAAAGGAGCTCATCTGTGATCCTGAGTTTAAAGCCAGTTTTTATTCAACTTAAACTTGGAACTAAGTTGTAAATAAATCTGAAACTGAAACTTTGCTTGTGTGTAAAAAGTGATTTCAGAGCCACTCGGTTCTCCCTGATGGAAACTGTTTACCTTCAGTGTTTTGTGCTTCTGATCATTTTAATAGACGTCAGCGTCACTAATTAATGACGTTCTATTAAAAGACTGGTTTACCAAGAGAGACGCTGGAGGACTTTCACCTGAAATGAGTTCATGAAGCCAGTCTGGTTATAAAAATGATAACAGGACCAGATCAGAGCCAGAATTACTCTTTTAGTACTTTTACTTTATACTTAAGTACATTTGAAGGGAAATACTTTAGTACTTTTACTCCAGTGGAGGTCTAAAGGGAGGAACTTCTACTTTTACTCGAGTACAGGGTTTGTGAACTTCATCCACCGCTAATTTTACCGGAACTCATGGACCCTCAATGTTGGTATGACGTGTTGCATGCTGGGTATTGTAGTGACACAAACAAAGATGAAAACACAAAAACCTTCATCTTGTAGAAGTGATGAGGCTGATGGACGCCGTTCTGCACTGTGGGAAATGTTACAACTACATCACAAATACCGTACTGACCTTTAATTTTCGGGCGAATAGGCCCTTTAACCGGAGCGGTTATAAGAGTCCTCGGACGGGTCTGTTTAAATGAGTAATTCAGCGCTGGATGTCTCGGTCTGGCTGAACCGCGGCCCCGGCAGGGGAGCACAGCCCGAATCAGCCGACTAGACGCGACTTTCACACTAAAAAGCCAGATAATCTGAGTTTATCTGGGAACCGCAGACACGTGGGTTACACGCTGTTCGGCGTCTCTCCGCGGCCACGGCGCGGCGGCTAAACGCGCACTCCGCCCTAAAGCCCAGCAATCCACTAAATCACGCATTAAACCCATAAAAACCCATTAAAACGCACTAAAACCAGTAAAATATACTCACACCACTCCGTCCTGCGCCATGCTGCACGCTGCTCGGTACTACGGGGTAACTATGGGGGCGGCTTTCAAAATAAAAGTCCCACCGGCTGCTCGGCACCAACATATTACTACTGATTAAGGTTCATTTTATTCACAAATAAACGAACCTTACAGCTCCTGGCCTACGATAAAACGGGAAATCCTGCTTTGTGAAACACCTCCCCTATTAACTAAGTGTGTATATATATATATATATATATATATATATATATATATATATATATATATATATATATATATATATATATATATATATATATATGAAATGTTTATTTAGCCCCTTTCTCAGGACAAAATCAACAAAAACAAGGAGGAGGAGAAATAAAGTGCTGAGTACAGACTAAAGGTTAAGCTTAAATAAAGGAGGAGAGTAAAGAGAACATGCTAATGTATTTACTCCCATTCGCCAGTAGAGGGCGCCACCGCCTAAAGCCGCTCTGTGTTTGTTGCCGTTTACCCCGTTTGCCCTACATAAAAGAATCTGGACAGCAATAAAAACGTCACACATCAATAAAATGTGAGCATTACCTCCGGTCAGCTACAGCTTTACCACCCACTGATGTCAAATCCATGAATAAACGTGTTTAAAAGCCAAACTCTGACATTTGAGAGACACTAATCAAGCAGAAGAAGATTTTCAAACTTTAAATGTGGAACAAAAGGACAAAATTTACTTTATTTCTCTTTGTTTATTAAAGATGAACGTAAGCGAGCTGCAGACCAGGCGCTAGGGGGCGCTCCCGAGCGAGTCCAGAATGTTCTCTTTCAGTGATGAGAAACTATTTTAACTGTTCGTTTTTATCCACTGAGCTCCGTTCACCCCCATTCACTGAGGACTCGCTCACGGGCGCCCTCTGCTGTTCAGCAGTCCTGTTATTGATATAACGAGGGAAATAGGAAGCGGCCCGGCTCTGATACGATAAGGTCCAAACATCTGAGTTCAGCAGCAAAAGTACTTTTATTTTGCGTAATTTTGAGTTTTTCTTCACAAATGTAATTATCAGCTTAACAATCTGCGACAAAAGTATTTCAAATGCATTGCAGTTGATGCCCAAATATTACCATACTAACCAAATATATATTTAAATATATTTATTTATTTTTAAAAAATAGTATTTGGAAATATTACACATTGAAATGAGTCATGTATGTAAATATGTTTATCAAATCGGTTTGAAAATGTATGAAAATATACATTATAATGCTGCTAAGTTACTGTTTACCCACTGAAATGAATTTGCGTTCTGGTATCTTCATTTTAAATATATATTTGCTCTGTTTATCCCCACAGACCTTAATCTGTCTGTGCGTTATGTCACTTTAGTGCTCATTTCAGGACCTTTTATATTATTGTCATTATTATTATCCTATTTTTCTAGTGTTTATTTTTGCGGTCAGTGTTTTTTAGCGTCTGTTTAAATTAACACTTCTCCTGTTTACCGTCTGTGTCATGTTATTGGGTCTCACTTCACTGGATGTCCTGTAGACAAGCTGACTTGGCTTAAATAATCAGCGAACATTAGCGTGGACTTTTATTTTGAAGCGTGCTGTCCGAGCAGCCTGTGTGCGGGGGGTTTAAAGGGCTGAGAGGAGGAGCTGGTTAAAGGCTCTTTATCAGAAAGTCCTGATGATGGGTGACAGTAAGTGGTTTTATGCTGAATTCTGGGTGTTTGAGGTTCTGATTCTCTCGGGTCGCTCTGCTGGTCCAGGTTCTGTAGTTTTGCAGTAAATCTTGTCTTGGCAGTGACTGTTGGTGTGATTAGTGTGTCTGGGCTTCTGTCAGAGTGACAAACTATTCATTTAATGAACGAAACACTTATTACTGCATTAATGAGCTGCTAATGAACTTTCACCCTTCACTGAATCCGCTGAACGAGGGAAAACAGAACTAGTCCATGTTTCTTTCTCACGAGGCTGAGGAGAGACCGGGTCGGTGATGGGAACCAGGCGTCGCCATGACTACAACACAGATATAGACACTTTATTTACCATCCAGAACCACCAGAGAACCTACACGAGTCTTCTGAGTTTATATGGAATGTCGATGATGGAAAACAGTGGAAAATCTGGAATAATGAGTTTTCTTTGGGGACTATTTTGCCGCACAGCGCCCTGCATGTCTCCCTCCACCATGAACGGAGTTGAAGTTCTCTAAACTCTCATAAAACAGCGTCTCAGTCATCAGGCAGTGAATTCAGAACCAGTTCATGTAGGAACTTTCTGTAGGAGCTTTTAGAGGGACGTCTGGTTCCCATCACCACCACTGTGAGGAGCTTTTAGAGGGACGTCTGGTTCCCATCACCACCACTGTGAGGAGCTTTTAGAGGGGGACGTCTGGTTCCCATCACCACCACTGTGAGGAGCTTTTAGAGGGACGTCTGGTTCCCATCACCACCACTGTGAGGAGCTTTTAGAGGGACGTCTGGTTCCCATCACCACCACTGGGAACGGTTCTGACTCTGGAACCGAGCGTTTCACACCAAACTGCTCAGAACCGCTCTGATTACATCTGAACCAGTTAGTCTTGCTATTTTGAGAGGTTGGTGGAATTCCCCTATGAAGGAAGCCGCTTTTCTGTCTGAGCTGTTCTGAACCGAGGATTTCCGCAGGGTTAGTCTGGGCTCGGACAGGTGCTTCCTGTGTATCCTCGCTGGGAGTCGTTTGGTCTTAAGTAGAAAATTGGTGTTTTCACTGTGAGCTGTACCAGCAAAGCGCACCTTAACTGAGCCTGACCTTCGTCTGGAGCCATGCTCAACTGTTCTGATCCAGACTAAAGGATGGATCGATCCACTGTTATTTTGGTCCAAATCAAAGTGATCTGTGTTCTGTAGGGACAAAAACACCCTGATTTTTCTGAGAACTGCTTTTAATGCAGTTCACAATGCAAAGTTTGATTTGCTAAAGCTGCAGAGATTTGAATAGTGCTTAAAAATAGTGAAATGAGTGACACTGTAAATGTGAAACTCTGCAGCTGATACGCCTCTTAAGAGTGTCTGTTGTTGTTGTTGTTGTTGTTGTTGTTGTTGTTGTTGTTGTTGTCTCCCACTCTGGAGATACTTAGAAACCAACTTTGAGTTGTTGTGAGGGACTCTTATTTTGAAATTGTCTTCATTAGCCAGTCTAGTTAGAAGGTTTTATCTTTGTAGCTTTCACTTGAATTAAGTAAACTTTCATTTAACAGTAACATTAAGGGGACTCTTATTTTGTAAAGTGCTGAAGTCACATAAAGTCCTTTTTGGCACCTTTATTGAAGCGCGAGTGAAAGACTGTGATTAACGCAGAGACATGATGTGTAATCTAGTGTTTCCTGTCGTGGCTCCTGGAGAAGAATCTGAGAGCCGAGGAGAATCAGACGATGAGAAAGTGACACTCGACAAGAAACGTCGCCCAAAACGTCGCCCACCGAAGCGCCACTACTGTTCCCACTGCGGGAAGAGCTTCTCCCAGATCGGACACTTCAACGTCCACCTGAACATTCACACTGGGAAGAAGCCTCACCAGTGCTCCCAATGCGGGAAGAGCTTCAGGACCAGTAACCAGCTGTCTGAGCACCTGCACACACACGGCGAGGAGAGGCCCCATCGGTGCGGCCGCTGCGGGAAAGGCTTCATGCGGCCGGGACGACTCCGGGCTCACGAGAGGATTCACACCGGAGAGAGGCCGCACCGCTGCTCCGAGTGCGGGAAAGGCTTCAAATCCACAGAGGAACTGAAAATCCACCTGCGCATTCACTCCGGACTCAAATCCCACTTCTGCTTCTGGTGCGGGAAGGGATTCGGCCGGAGTGAACATCTGAAAAAGCACACGCTCATCCACACTGGAGAGAAACCCCACTTCTGCTCCCAGTGTGGCAGGAGGTTCTCTCGCTCGGACCACTTAAAAAAACACATGGAAGTCCATGACAAGGGAGGGAACGAGCCGGAGCGGAGCGGAGTGGGCAGAGTGTTTCAGTGCTGAATGTAACTTGGTATCTGTTTGACTGCAAGTGTAGTTTATTAAATATTGTAGAAAATAAAAAGCTTACGCTGCTAAAGCACAGCGCGACTTGAGATTCGCATTTTTCTTTTCTTTTCTTTTCTTTTTTTTTTCCTATGTAAAAATCAGGTTTATGTTTCATATATAAAACTTTACAAAATGCAGAAATAAAATTGGCTTCAGTTCTGTAACTCTGACCTGCTGTTTTCATCTCTCTCCTTCACCTCAGTTGCCAAATATAAAGCTTTCAGGCTCAAATCGATTCACTTATTCAAGAAAGGAATAAACAGAATCACAGATCAATGAATCTTCCCTTCTTTCTGCAAAAGGCAATAACAAATCAATATCTGCTCCGTACAGAACAGCTTCGGCCTTTTAAACGTGCATTTGTTCCCAGCATTAATTCAGAGGTGGAGAACGTTCAGGAACGTTCAACAGTCTGCGCTTCAGCTGACTGGGGTTTCAGATCACGCTGATGACCAGACTTTTATTTTGAAGTCACTCTGCCAGAAGAGAGATTTTGTCTTAAAAACTTGAATAAATGTTGTTTTGAAACAGTTTATTATAAAAGATTATTATTATTATTATTATTTGCTGCTGTAAAATGTTTGTCAGATCCTGTGCTGGGAGCTCCTGCAACAAACACCAAATTTCTTGTATGTGTGAGCAAACCTGACCAATAAAACCTGATTCTGATATTAAGATTAGATTTAGATTAAAGACCTCTGCCTTTAACCCATCTGTGCAGTGAAACACACACACACACACGGGGGCAGTGAGCACACTTGCCCGGAGCGGTGGGCAGCCCTATCCGCAGCGCCCGCGGAGCAGCTGGGGGTTAGGTGTCTTGCTCAAGGACACCTCAGTCATGGACTGTCGGCGCTGGGGATCGAACCGGCGACCTTCCGGTCACAGGGCCGGTTCCCTGACCTCCAGCCCGTGACTGCCCCAATTATTGCTATCAGTATGATTATTATTACTAGTAATAGCAGCAATATATCTCGAGATATTTTGAGACTGTATTATAGATTATGATTATTATTATTATTAGTGTCTCTAACTCACATGACATGTTTTGAGACCCTCTTCAAGTTGTCGCTAGGGACTTTTATCTTGAAAATGTCCTTATTCGCCAGCCCTGTCCGGCATTACTGTAGAAAACCTTTATTTTGAAACAACAGACTTTTATTGTGAAATTCGAGCTAATGAGATGCGTGTCGGTGTCACGCTGCTCGCTTTATCTGTCGGAGCCGTGCGTGTCGGTCCGTCATGCTGGCGGCGGGATCCCGGTAACGGAGTGACCCAGTCCGCGGATTCGGAGACTCGGCCATGGCGGGCGGTGAGTGAGGGAAGGCGATCCGATATCGCGGGGATGAAAGGCCCGCGGTGACGCAGCGGGCCGCTCGGAGCCCCGGTCTCCGCCTCAGAGCCCCGCCTCGCAAACCCGGTCAGAGCCCCTCTCGGAGCCCCGGTCTCCGCCTCGGAGCCCCGCTCAGTGCCCCGGTCTCCGCCTTGGAGCCTGAAGCCCGGAGCCGGAGCCGCTCCGAGTCTCTGTTAATGTGGTCTTTATTCCCGCATGACCGACTCGCTAAACCCGGCTCTGTTTACACTGCGGCTCTAGAACATCGCTGTTCTAGCTGTGGATTAGCGTGTTAGCTGCGTTACTCTAGATACACTCTAGACATTTGGGAATGAAACGGTTCTATATAGAACTCGCGGTGGTAAATAGAACCGTTCCCTTTAGTAAAGAACCATCTTGTTTAAAGGGGTTATGCTGGGCTGCGCTGTAGATCTGTGAGTGAAGGACACCAGAATTGAAAGTCATGGTTCTTCAAGGGTTCTTTAGTAGAGAAAAGGTTCTTCAGACTGACAGAGAAGTGTTGTATATTGTCTACATAGGACTTCTATAAATAAGGGTTCTATTGTTATGTTGGTTTATGGCAGAACCTTTGTGGGTGATATAGAACCCTTTATTAGAAAGGTTCTGTGTAGAACCATGTAAGACAATCTGAAGAACCCATTCATGGTCATGCAAGGGGGTTGTTCAGTGTCTGTGGTTCTGTATAGAACCGTTTTCTGTACTAAAGAACCCTTGAGGAACCGTCTTTAAGAGCGTCCTTTTTTTATTGTCCAGATTGTCCATAGCGAAGGTCAGGAACCTCAGCCTGGGCGGTTCTGTAGACACAGCGTTACGTTTGAGGTTTTTCAGGTTCCTTTGTTTATGATGACCTGTGTGCTGTCACCGTAGACGCTAACTGACCCGAGCAGGCCGGTTCTGTGCACGTTCTCCGCTGATCGGCCTGTTCTGTGTTCTGCTGCAGAGCCGGTCAGTCTGGTGTTTAAGCTGTACTGCTTGGTGGTGATGACCCTGGTGGCCGCTGCGTACACCGTGGCTCTGAGATACACCCGGACGGTCTCCTCGGATCTGTACTACTCCACCACGGCCGTCTGCCTCACCGAGATCATCAAGCTGTTCCTCAGCCTCGGGATGCTCGCCAGGTAAGCGGCCCGGACCGCAGGGTCCGGCCAGCCGGGCCGGAGCGGCGACGTCGTAACTCGGTTATGAGGTTCTGGTCTCGCTGTGCAGCTCACGGTCTCCATCATCAGGTCACTGTACTGGACCGTTAACACCTGCTTTACCTTCCACTGTTTACCTGTCCAGCGTTTAGCAGACGTCTTACCCAGACGGACCTCGTCTGATGTCGCTGAGCAGTTTATGATGACCGGGTCCTGCATGGCCTCTCGGACCTACTGGCAACTACTGAAGATACGCTCTCTACACAGACAGAGCTCCTCCTGTGAGCCGCTCTGGATAAGAGCGTCCGCTAAACGCTGGAGGTGTAAATGTGTGACGCCAGTGCAGCTCCACAAAAATCCAAACTAGCTACTGTTATAAAGGTTTAAACTCATCAATAACTACACTGATCGATACGGCTTAAACTGATCGATACGGCTTAAACTGATCGATATGGCTTAAACTGATCAATACGGCTTAAACTGATCGATATGGCTTAAACTAATCAATATGGGTTAAACTGATCGATAATCCAATAAGGAGCTCGTTCGGGAAGCAGATCTCGGAGCGGAGTTGATCTGTTAATCCGATTAGTAGATTAGTCCTGTGGTTTGAGGGGTTAATCAGATTAGGAGATTAGTCCTGTGGTTTGAGGGGTTAATCGGATTAGGAGATTAGTCCTGTGGTTTGAGGGGTTAATCAGATTAGGAGATTAGTCCTGTGGTTTGAGGGGTTAATCGGATTAGGAGATTAGTCCTGTGGTTTGAGGGGTTAATCGGATTAGGAGATTAGTCCTGTGGTTTGAGGGGTTAATCGGATTAGGAGATTAGTCCTGTGGTTTGAGGGGTTAATCGGATTAGGAGATTAGTCCTGTGGTTTGAGGGGTTAATCGGATTAGGAGATTAGTCCTGTGGTTTGAGGGGTTAATCGGATTAGGAGATTAGTCCTGTGGTTTGAGGGGTTAATCGGATTAGGAGATTAGTCCTGTGGTTTGAGGGGTTAATCGGATTAGGAGATTAGTCCTGTGGTTTGAGGGGTTAACAGCGTTTGGTGTGTCTGTCCCTCAGAGAATCGGGGGGCCTCAGCCGCTGCAGGAGTTCGCTGGTGGAGCACATCTTCAGGAGCCCTAAAGAGCTGCTGAAGCTCAGCGTGCCGTCGGTGGTTTACGCCGTCCAGAACAACATGGCCTTCCTCGCCCTGAGCAACCTGGACGCCGCCGTGTACCAGGTTCCCACCTTCATGACCGCAGTCATTCCGTTTTCAGGTTGACCAGTCAGATTTAGCTTTAGGCTGCAGTAATGAAAAAACTCCAGTCCAGTTTCTCAGTCCCGGTCCTGGACACTCGCTGCCCTGGACACATCTGATCCAGCTAATCAGCTCATTAACAGCTACTGAGTTAAAGCGTCAGGAGCGGCACTCCGACGTCCAGGGCAGTGGGCTCCAGGACCAGGGCTGAGGGATGCTGCTGTAGTCCATGTGTATAGACTTCGGCTGCGTTCACATCACATCAAATCCGATTTTCACTCCGATCTGATCTTCGCTGAGAAGATCGTTAACTCTGATCAGCCCTCGGCTTCATTCATTCATCCAGACGGCGGAGAAAAAGGTGAGATGAGCTGCTTTTCCACCGCTTACAGGCTGTAACGTCTGCTCGGCGCTGGTGGCTACGATGGTGGAGAGAAACACGGATTCCCATCTGAACTTCTCATTAACGTCACATGGACATGAATTGGATCCCTATCTGATCTAAATCTCTCTGAAATGCAGGTGTTGTGATAAGTGCATTATAATGTTTGGTTCAGGAACATCAGCCCGGATGTTTGAGGCCACTACAGTGTAGAATGATGACCGATGTCGAGTCGGACTGACGTAAAAGCCGCCTGAATTCTGTTCGGACTGAGTCGCGGTGCCGCAGATCAGACGTGCGTCAGATTTCAGTTCCACATACGAAAGCGTCTGAAATCGGAGCTGAAAATGTCATTCAGTGTGTTTGTCTGTTCACACTGACACACAGTCACGCATGAAGACAGAACCAGTTCGGCCCACTTTTGGCTCAGGTCTGATTTGAGAAGATCAGATTTGGGCCGCTTCATCCTGCTAATCTGAGCGCTAGCCCCTGAGAACATCAGATCGGAGTCTCATTTGGGCTAAAAGTGTGGCACTAATCTGATTTTTAGCCCTAATGAGACTCTGATCTGATGTTCTCAGGGCTGATCTGACCTGAGCCACTTTCAGACGTGGTCCTAGATCGGACACGTTAAAGACGTTAAAGCCTGTAAACGGTGGAAAAGCAGCTCGCCTCCCCTTTTCCTCCTCCGTCTGGCTCTAATAATGAAGCTGAGAGCCGATCAGAGTTAATGATCTTCTCAGCGGAGCTCGTTCTGCTCGTTAGTTTGTGCTGATGATGCAGTGACGTCACGTGACGAGGCTTGCAGTCATGTCTGTTAGAGAGACTGAACACCTCCAGACTCCAGATGATTCGGGCCCTGTGCTGATTGGAGGGGATAAGTTTCCGTTATTTAAATTAGCCTTATGGCTCCGGCGGCCCCAAACCCGTCTTCTCTGATCGGTTAGGTTTGTTTAGGCTGTGTTTTTCTCTTTAACTCAGGTGACGTACCAGCTGAAGATCCCCTGCACTGCTCTGTGTACGGTGCTGATGCTGAACCGCTCCCTCGGCCGCCTGCAGTGGTTCTCCGTCTTCATGCTGTGTGCGGGGGTCACTCTGGTCCAGTGGAAGCCCGCCGAGCTCACCAAAGTGCAGGTGAGATTGCACGCCTGACCTGACGCACGATGAACCGTGTCATTGTCATGACTGATGAGAGCTTGTGTGATGCACGTGTGGTCAAGACAAGCTGACAGAACAGCTCAAATTCTTGGACGTGGAGCGTCGGAGGCCTAACGAGTGTCCCCCGGCGCTGGCCTTGACCCCTGACCTCCCGCATGGATAACGTTTGCCAACAGCTGTCGTTTAGCCTTCATAGCGGTGTGACAGTTTATCTAACGGACGTCAGACACACCTAACGGCCATCGGCAGATCCTGGCCTGTATAGCCTGTCTGTGAGGTCACAGTCCAGACCGAATTCAGGGCTCTTCATCATCTCATCATTAACTCAGTGTCACACAAACGTCCTGACTGGACTAAACCCCCTAAATCCTGTCCTAACTTTAGGATGACCCCCAGCAGGGTCCTGACTCCTGTTTAAGGCCCGTTTCTCTGGTTCTGAGGCGGCTGAGTCAGGCAGAAACACGGCTAGTCGGCCACAGCTCAGAGACTCAGCTGAGTGCTGATTCAGACGCGGCCGTGAATTCACCTTCAGAGCTCAGAGACGAGGCCGGGACGTGTTTACAGCCCGGATTCCTGCCTGAGGACATCACAACAAATAATCCGTCCACGCACGAGAAGCATCACAACACGTGACGATCACACCACGTCCTGCGGGAGTCCGGACCCTTAGTCACTGCACCCGTGTCTGGTCTGTGTAAAGGGTCCAGTA
>NC_051214.1:821378-823878 GCF_015220715.1 Pygocentrus nattereri
AATGCAGGCGAGGCCTGTCTGTACTGTAACAGTGTTTATTATTAATACGGTGCAGCTCATTCATTAAAAAGCAAACGGGCTCCTCCTGCGGGGCGAAACGGTGACCGACCTGCAGAACAAGTTTCCTCTGGACCCGACCACCCGACCCTGACCACGGGTTTAGACGTCCGAATCGTGCCATCAACGTGAGCAGCCCACATCAGTGTGTGAACATGGTTAGAAGTCAAAACGAAGTAATCAGGCGCCGGTCATGCGTCCGGAGCCCTGCTGGCCACGTCTCGTATAAACGTAAATGACGTGACGTAAGACGTGGGAACGGGATAATTACGCCTGAACTAAGCCGTGGCTGCCCTGTGTTGGCGCAGTATGTTTATTTATATGTGATGTCACCAGCAGGGCTCCGTAGATACGCAGCCAAACGCCTTGCGGTTCTCGATCAGGATGGACAGTGTCCACTATGGATTTGACTTGTCCTTCATCTTTTATACGATGTGCTGTCCATGTGCCGCCGAGTCATAAACCACCAGTATTTTACAGCCAGCGTTTCCCGAGTCTTCTTTAAAAATGGGGTGTTTGAGTGGTTCTGCTCTTTTAGGTCATTTAAATCTTTATAAATACAGTTTCTATAGTTTTTAATCGTGTTAATAGAGATGACTGACCCACAGAATGCCCGCCTCGAGTCATTACAGAGCCTGTCGTAGGTCCGTGTAATAAGCTAATGTACCGGCTGAAAGACCCCCAGCAGTGCCGATTCTGACCCGGAGCAAAACCTCGTATCTCCAAAACGGAAACTTTACAGGAGGAGGAAAAAACACCCTTTACTTTTAATGCAGGTCAGTGGAACCGGACGTCTGAGTCATTTGGGGTCGTTTCTTTCGGCCCGTTCATCATGAAATTTACACACAATGTAAAGAATAACAGACGTTTTCAAATGATATCAAACTGAAAAACGACAGACGGAGGTTGGAGGTTCTGCTCAGACAGCGAGGTGTTTATATCACAGCGAGAACAGCGGCGTGACTAAACCTGCCAGCGTGGGAAGCGAAGCTCAGCCGTCTGGAGAGAAAAACTAAGTTAACGTGTTTGGGCAGTAAAAACACACAGGGATGTTATTCAGCATCGTTTAATCAGAGCCAGAAAACAGGCTCTACAGCGCCACCCAGAGTCATTACAGCGTTCCTTTTTTATTCTATAAGCGTTCACATTTTATCCACCGGTGTGATGCCCAGAATCTTCATCCCATTGGCCAGGACTGAGCATGTGGCGGAGAAGAGGCGGAGCCTGGCCTATGTGTCAGAAAAAAAGAGGCGGGTTCACCAGGAGAGAGAAACGAGTGAAAACTACTTACTGTCTAGTAATGATACGGTGGTGTAATGGGATAATGGTGGTGTGATGGTAGTGTAATGGTATTATAGTGGTGTGATGGTAGTGTAAGGTTGGTGTGATGGTATTATAGTGGTGTGATGGTAGTGTAAGGTTGGTGTAATGGTATTATGGTGGTGTGATGGTATTATAGTGGTGTGATGGTAGTGTAAGGTTGGTGTAATGGTATTATGGTGGTGTGATGGTAGTGTAAAGTTGGTGTAATGGTATTATGGTGGTGTGATGGTATTATAGTGGTGTGATGGTAGTGTAAAGTTGGTGTAATGGTATTATGGTGGTGTGATGGTATTATAGTGGTGTGATGGTAGTGTAAGGTTGGTGTAATGGTATTATGGTGGTGTGATGGTAGTGTAAGGTTGGTGTAATGGTATTATGGTGGTGTAATGGTGGTGTACTCCGTTACCTGAGCCAGCTCAGCAGGGCTTCCCTTCACTGGGAGCTCTCTGTGGGCAGACGCTGCCAGGTGGCTGCAGAAACAGAGCAGCTAATTAGCAAAGCTCATGTTTGGATTTGAGACACTAAAGTTTATTTGTGTACATTTGTCATTTTTTAAATATCACAATTGTAGTATCATCATCATCATCATCATCATCATCATCATCATCATCATGACTGGTTTGTACCTCAGAGTGATGAGGAAGTTGACCAGGTGCCGCGGCTGCAGGTCCAGTGCTGACTGAAGGAGAACCTCATCATACCTGACGGACGGACAGATATTACTAAACGCGTGTAATGTGTGCATAAAAGCTCATTAACATTCTGAAGTGTCAGCGCTCCGTTACTGATGGAGCGAGTGTTTGTAGTTCTAGTGAACGAGGTTGTATCTAACAGGAGCTCCAGGTTCTCGCGTGAGGAACGCTCTACCTCAGAAGGTGCTGCAGGATTGAGATGCTCCTGCTGTCCTGAAGGTGAGACGGATTGAAGTGCGTGTGATTCCCGCTTCCGTGCATCCTCAGCAAGCTGGAGCCAAACACAGCACAGTTTAAATATGAATATTCATACAGACGTGTGTACGTAATCAGGAGGGGCTGCAGGGTCAGTAAGGCGTGGGTGACCTGCGCAGGCGGGCGTGGGTGTACTGCAGAAACACGCCGGTGTCCCCCTGAGCCTGCAGGAC
>NC_051214.1:831378-848878 GCF_015220715.1 Pygocentrus nattereri
GAGTGTGTGAGTGTGTGTCTGTGAGTGTGAGTGTGTGAGTGTGTGTCTGTGAGTGTGTGAGTGTGTGAGTGTGTGTCTGTGAGTGAGTGTGTGAGTGTGTGTGAGTGTGTGTGTGT
Organism: Pygocentrus nattereri; assembly: GCF_015220715.1. NCBI lineage: Eukaryota > Metazoa > Chordata > Actinopteri > Characiformes > Serrasalmidae > Pygocentrus > Pygocentrus nattereri. Next base: position 831,495 of record NC_051214.1, read on the forward strand.
GTGTGAGTGTGTGTCTGTGAGTGTGTGTGTGAGTGTGTCTGTGAGTGTGTGAGTGTGTGTCTGTGAGTGTGTGTCTGTGAGTGTGTGAGTGTGTGAGTGTGTGTCTGTGAGTGTGTGTCTGTGAGTGTGTGTGTGTGTGAGTGTGTGTCTGTGAGTGTGTCTGTGAGTGTGTGTGTGTGTGTGTGTCTGTGAGTGTGTGTGTGAGTGTGTGTCTGTGAGTGTGTGTGTGAGTGTGTGTCTGTGAGTGTGAGTGTGTGAGTGTGTGTCTGTGAGTGTGTGTCTGTGAGTGTGTGTGTGAGTGTGTGTCTGTGAGTGTGTGTCTGTGAGTGTGTGTGTGTGTGTGTGAGTGTGTGTCTGTGAGTGTGTGTGTGAGTGTGTGTCTGTGAGTGTGTGTGTGAGTGTGTGTCTGTGAGTGTGAGTGTGTGAGTGTGTGTCTGTGAGTGTGTGTGTGTGAGTGTGTGTCTGTGAGTGAGTGTGTGAGTGTGTGTGAGTGTGTGTGTGTGTGTGGTGTTTACTCTTGGCCTCCTGCATGTTGTGCTGCATCCTGTATCGAGCTTCATTCAGCACGTCCTCCAGCAGCACCACCTCCCCAAGCCGCGAACTCATCCCCAACACCAGCCCGAACGGGACATGAACACACCTGCAGCACAGCGCGCACGCGTCCACACACACACACACACACCCACACACACACACACACACACACACACACACACACACACACACGTCAACATATGCGTCGACACACACACGTCAACACACGCGTCAGTACACACATCAACACAAGTTTGTTCTGCTCTGTAAACGAGTCAACAGCCGCCCACAGCACCCACTAGTGGCTATATCAGTCAGTCACCTGTAACACCTGAATGTCCTATTAGTTTGATGTGGTGGCTAAGAGCATTTTGGGTTCTGTGAAGGGACTCAGAAGGTCAGTGAGTTTACCTCTCAGCCCAGTGATGACCCATCACCCTCAGGATCTGGAACAGCTGCTGGAAATGGACGGACTGACTCTTATCGGTCTTAAAACAGAGGAAACCAAAGCGCGGCTTCAGTTACAGACACAGATACACACATATTAAAAAGCTTCACTGAGCAAGCCAGAAATCATAACCGTGATCATATCCTCAACGATCGTGCAGCTGCGTGTAAACCTCACCACGTAAATCATCTCATCAAAGTGGAACCGCTCCTTCCTGTCGAGCGCGGCAGCCACGTCCCTGAAAACCACAAAAACCTTCAGACCACTTTCAAACTCAGAAACTAGGGTTCTTTAACGGTTCTACAGTGAAGAAAATGGTCCCATCCAGAACCAGGAACGCTTAAAGAACCCTCTGCATGATTAAATGGTTCTCAGGGCTATGTAGAACAAATCTCCATCAACTTGAAGAACCATTTAACCTTGCAAAGGGTTCTCTGAGTGTTTATGGTTCTATATAGAACCACTTTCTTTTGTAAAGAACCCCAATTTTTATAATAAATATTAACGAATTATATAATATAAATAATAATGTAAATATAAATAAATATAAATAAATAATACATTTTAAAAAATTTAATTATATAAATAATATAAATGTAAACATACATATATAATTAAAGATTATATATAATGTAATATTAAATAATACAAATATAAATCTAAATATAATATAAATAAATCTAAGTAATATATATGAATAGATATAAATAATCTAATAATAATGTGAATATTTCTCTGTAGATTATATTATATATTATGTAGCCGGCAGCTCTGTGGTTGTGCGTCAGTGAGGTTTGGGTTGTCCTCTCTGAGAAGGACGCTGTGAGATACGGACTTGTTTACGTCCGTCTCTAATCTATCCTCCCAGACGCGGAGGCGGCCTGCGGATCAGGAGCGGAGTATCTCCGTCACTGTAGAACCGGGTGAAAGGGGACCATTCAGGGACCCTCGGGGTCTTGGAGGATTTCAAACACGATCATTTCCAGAAACTGAGGTTTGGGGATTTTTCGTCCAGTATCATGAGAAAGTCCACTCCGTCTGAGGCCTCAGAGCGGAGCACCAGCCTGACAGACGTTCATGGTTGTGATGTCACAGCATGCTTAAAACACTTCAAACTACGAGGTCACAGTAAACACAGCAGCTCCTGAGGCTGAAAAACGCTCTTAAAATTGTGATTTCAATATAAAACCGATGAAGCTTTCCGTCCTTTTCCTGAGAGCGACGGCTGGTTTAGATGAGCAGGACCTTCTGCATTACCACAGTTATGATTTATGATAGTCTATCAAGAACCACGAGAGGCTGGCAGTACAGTGGGTTTATCACGAGGAGGAGTTTTCCTGCACTCTCAGAAATAAAGGTTCTAGACTGTCTCTGGGTCAGTGCCCCTCCTGTCTCTGGGGTGGAACCCTCAAGGCTCCATCTCAGTGCCTTCAGTCAGGGAACATAACTGAACCATAATCCACTGAGATGATCTGTTCTAAGCTGGACTGACTTCACACACCCCGCCTCGCCTCGCCTCGCCTCCAGGCTTTTACTCTACTGCTCTGTTTTAAAACATTCGGTTATGAAAAGGAACAAATACCAACTTTTCACCTGAAGAACCTGATTTAAGCTCCACAATCAGACCTTAGAACCACTGCTGGAGCTTTGAGGGAACATCTACACTGTTGGTACCTTGATGAAGTAAAATGTGCCTGAACTGAACCTTCATTCTAACAGCGACAGTAAAACCTCCTTCCCCGTCATAAAGTCACTGTAACGCGTGGCCTTGAGTGGCTTACTGCTTTTATAAAATAGCAGCGACATAAAATATGATAAAATACACAATTTTCTGAAAATAATATATTCATAATTATCGACATAAATAAGGCACAGCATCAGACAGAGGCTTATTTGCATATCAATCATGTATTGTTTTATACTTTTACACTTATGCTCCCGAGCTCACGTATGGATGCGTTTCCAAAACGCGGTGCGTGTTTGATCCAAACTTCCAGGATAGTAGATCTAAAACTCCGGGGTGATGAACAGGTGAGTGTACCTGGTGATGTAGAGCGACGTTCCGTCACTGCGCACTAAAGTAGCGTACGACGACAGATCACTCGCTGCAGAAAGATCGACCACGCCCTTCCCCTTCCTGTTCAATCAGACACAGCAGCATCAGCTCCACCAGTCAGACACAGCAACATCAGCTCCACCAGTCAGACACAGCAACATCAGCTCCACCAATCAGACACAGCAACATCAGCTCCACCAATCAGACACAGCAACATCAGCTCCACCAGTCAGACACAGCAACATCAGCTCCACCAATCAGACACAGCAACATCAGCTCCACCAGTCAGACACAGCAACATCATCTCCACCAATCAGACACAGCAACATCAGCTCCACCAATCAGACACAGCAACATCAGCTCCACCAGTCAGACACAGCAACATCAGCTCCACCAGTCAGACACAGCAACATCAGCTCCACCAATCAGACACAGCAACATCAGCTCCACCAATCAGACACAGCAACATCAGCTCCACCAGTCAGACACAGCAACATCAGCTCCACCAATCAGACACAGCAACATCAGCTCCACCAATCAGACACAGCAACATCAGCTCCACCAGTCAGACACAGCAACATCAGCTCCACCAATCAGACACAGCAACATCAGCTCCCACCAATCAGACACAGCAACATCAGCTCACCAATCAGACACAGCAACATCAGCTCCACCAATCAGACACAGCAACATCAGCTCCACCAGTCAGACACAAGCAACATCAGCTCCACCAATCAGACACAGCAACATCAGCTCCACCAATCAGACACAGCAACATCAGCTCCACCAATCAGACACAGCAACATCAGCTCCACCAATCAGACACAGAGCAACATCAGCTCCACCAGTCAGACACAGCAACATCAGCTCCACCAATCAGACACAGCAACATCAGCTCCACCAATCAGACACAGCAACATCAGCTCCACCAATCAGACACAGCAACATCAGCTCCACCAGTCAGACACAGCAACATCAGCTCCACCAATCAGACACAGCAACATCAGCTCCACCAGTCAGACACAGCAACATCGGCTCCACCAGTCAGACACAGCAACATCAGCTCCACCAGTCAGACACAGCAACATCAGCTCCACCAGTCAGACACAGCAACATCAGCTCCACCAGTCAGACACAGCAACATCAGCTCCACCAGTCAGACACAGCAACATCAGCTCCACCAATCAGACACAGCAACATCAGCTCCACCAGTCAGACACAGCAACATCAGCTCCACCAATCAGACACAGCAACATCAGCTCCACCAATCAGACACAGCAACATCAGCTCCACCAGTCAGACACAGCAACATCAGCTCCACCAATCAGACACAGCAACATCAGCTCCACCAGTCAGACACAGCAACATCAGCTCCACCAGTCAGACACAGCAGCATCAGCTCCACCAGTCAGACACAGCAACATCAGCTCCACCAGTCAGACACAGCAACATCAGCTCCACCAATCAGACACAGCAACATCAGCTCCACCAATCAGACACAGCAACATCAGCTCCACCAGTCAGACACAGCAACATCAGCTCCACCAGTCAGACACAGCAACATCATCTCCACCAATCAGACACAGCAACATCAGCTCCACCAATCAGACACAGCAACATCAGCTCCACCAGTCAGACACAGCAACATCAGCTCCACCAATCAGACACAGCAACATCAGCTCCACCAATCAGACACAGCAACATCAGACACAGCAACATCAGCTCCACCAATCAGACACAGCAACATCAGCTCCACCAATCAGACACAGCAACATCAGCTCCACCAATCAGACACAGCAACATCAGCTCCACCAGTCAGACACAGCAACATCAGCTCCACCAATCAGACACAGCAACATCAGCTCCACCAATCAGACACAGCAACATCAGCTCCACCAGTCAGACACAGCAACATCAGACACAGCAACATCAGCTCCACCAATCAGACACAGCAACATCAGCTCCACCAATCAGACACAGCAACATCAACATCAGCTCCACCAATCAGACACAGCAACATCAGCTCCACCAATCAGACACAGCAACATCAGCTCCACCAGTCAGACACAGCAACATCAGCTCCACCAGTCAGACACAGCAACATCAGCTCCACCAGTCAGACACAGCAACATCAGCTCCACCAGTCAGACACAGCAACATCAGCTCCACCAGTCAGACACAGCAACATCAGCTCCACCAATCAGACACAGCAACATCAGCTCCACCAGTCAGACACAGCAACATCAGCTCCACCAATCAGACACAGCAACATCAGCTCCACCAGTCAGACACAGCAACATCAGCTCCACCAGTCAGACACAGCAACATCAGACACAGCAACATCAGCTCCACCAGTCAGACACAGCAACATCAGCTCCACCAGTCAGACACAGCAACATCAGCTCCACCAATCAGACACAGCAACATCAGCTCCACCAATCAGACACAGCAACATCAGCTCACCAGTCAGACACAGCAACATCAGCTCCACCAATCAGACACAGCAACATCAGCTCCACCAGTCAGACACAGCAACATCAGCTCCACCAGTCAGACACAGCAACATCAGCTCCACCAGTCAGACACAGCAACATCAGCTCCACAGTCAGACACAGCAACATCAGCTCCACCAGTCAGACACAGCAAACATCAGCTCCACCAGTCAGACACAGCAACATCAGCTCCACCAGTCAGACACAGCAACATCAGCTCCACCAATCAGACACAGCAACATCAGCTCCACCAGTCAGACACAGCAACAATCAGCTCCACCAATCAGACACAGCAACATCAGCTCCACCATCAGACACAGCAACATCAGCTCCACCAGTCAGACACAGCAACATCAGCTCCACCAATCAGACACAGCAACATCAGCTCCACCAGTCAGACACAGCAACATCAGCTCCACCAGTCAGACACAGCAGCATCAGCTCCACCAGTCAGACACAGCAACATCAGCTCCACCAGTCAGACACAGCAACATCAGCTCCACCAATCAGACACAGCAACATCAGCTCCACCAATCAGACACAGCAACATCAGCTCCACCAGTCAGACACAGCAACATCAGCTCCACCAGTCAGACACAGCAACATCAGCTCCACCAGTCAGACACAGCAACATCATCTCCACCAATCAGACACAGCAACATCAGCTCCACCAATCAGACACAGCAACATCAGCTCCACCAGTCAGACACAGCAACATCAGCTCCACCAATCAGACACAGCAACATCAGCTCCACCAATCAGACACAGCAACATCAGACACAGCAACATCAGCTCCACCAATCAGACACAGCAACATCAGCTCCACCAATCAGACACAGCAACATCAGCTCCACCAATCAGACACAGCAACATCAGCTCCACCAGTCAGACACAGCAACATCAGCTCCACCAATCAGACACAGCAACATCAGCTCCACCAATCAGACACAGCAACATCAGCTCCACCATTCAGCACGACAGCAACATCAGACACAGCAACATCAGCTCCACCAATCAGACACAGCAACATCAGCTCCACCAATCAGACACAGCAACATCAGCTCCACCAATCAGACACAGCAACATCAACATCAGCTCCACCAATCAGACACATCAACATCAGCTCCACCATTCAGACACAGCAACATCAGCTCACACCATCAGACACAGCAACATCAGCTCCACCAGTCAGACACAGCAACATCAGCTCCACCAGTCAGACACAGCAACATCAGCTCCACCAGTACAGAACACAGCAATCATTCACTCCACCAGTCAGACACCAGCAACATCAGCTCCCCAATCAGACCACAGCAACATCAGCTCACCAGTCAGACACAGCAACATCCAGCTCCACCAATTCAGACACAGCGAACATCAGCTCCACCAGTCAGGACACAGCACATCAGCTCCACCATTCAGACAACAGCAACATCAGACACAGCACATCAGCTCCACCAATCAGACACAGCAACATCAGCTCCAACAATCAGAACACAGCTAACATCAACATCAGCTCTCACAATCAAACACAGCAACATCAACATCAGCTCCACCAATCAGACACAGCAACATCAACATCAGCTCCACCAATCAGACACAGCTAACATCAACATCAGCTCCACCAGTCAGACACAGCAACATCAGCTCACCAGTCGACACAGCAACATCAGCTCCACCAGTCAGACACAGCAACATCATCTCCACCAATCAGACACAGCAACATCAGCTCCACCAGTCAGACACAGCAACATAAGCTCCACCATGTCAGACACGAGCAACATCAGCTCCACCAATCAGACACAGCAACATCAGCTCCACCAATCAGACACAGCAACATCAGCTCCACCAGTCAGACACAGTAACATCAGCTCACAATCAGACACAGCAGCAATCAGCTCCACCAATCAGACACAGCAACATCAGCTCCACCAATCAGACACAGCAACATCAGCTCCACCAATCAGACACAGCAACTCAACATCAGCTCACCAATCAGACACAGCAACATCAGCTCACCAATCAGACACAGCAACATCAGCTCCACCAATCAGACACAGCAACATCAGCTCCACCAATCAGACACAGCACATCAGCTCCACCAATCAGACACAGCAACATCAGCTCCACCAGTCAGACACAGCAACATCAGCTCCACCAATCAGACACAGCAACATCAGCTCCACCAATCAGACACAGCAACATCAGCTCCACCATCAGACACAGCAACATCAGCTCCACCAGTCAGACACAGCAACATCAGCTCCACCAGTCAGACACAGCAACATCAGCTCCACCAGTCAGACACAGCAACATCAGCTCCACCAGTCAGACACAGCAACATCAGCTCCACCAGACAGCACACAGCAACATCAGCTCCACCAGTCAGACACAGCAACATCAGCTCCACAGTCAGAACCTCAGCTCCACCAATCAGACACAGCAACATCAGCTCCACCAATCAGACACAGCAACATCAGCTCCACCAATCAGACACAGCAACATCAGCTCCACCAATCAGACACAGCAACATCATCTCCACCAATCAGACACAGCAACATCAGCTCCACCAAGTCAGACACAGCACATCAGCTCCACCAGTCAGACACAGCAACATCAGCTCCACCAGTCAGACACAGCAACATCAGCTCCACCAGTCAGACACAGCAACATCAGCTCCACAGTCAGACACAGCAACATCAGCTCCACCAATCAGACACAGCAACATCAGCTCACCAGTCAGACACAGCAACATCATCTCCACCAGTCAGACACAGCAACATCATCGCCACCAATCAGACACAGCAACATCAACATCAGCTCCACCAAACAGACACAGCAACATCATCTCCACCAGTCAGACACAGCAACATCATCTCCACCAGTCAGACACAGCAACATCATCTCCACCAGTCAGACACAGCAACATCATCTCCACCAGTCAGACACAGCAACATCATCTCCACCAGTCAGACACAGCAACATCATCTCCACCAGACACAGCAACAGCAGCATCAGCTCCACCAATCAGACACAGCAACATCATCTCCACCAGTCAGACACAGCAACATCATCTCCACCAGTCAGACACAGCAACATCATCTCCACCAGTCAGACACAGCAACATCAGCTCCACCAGACACAGCAACAGCAGCATCAGCTCCACCAATCAGACACAGCAACATCAGACACAGCAACATCAGCTCCACCAATCAGACACAGCAACATCAACATCAGCTCCACCAATCAGACACAGCAACATCAGCTCCACCAATCAGACAGCCACCAATCAGACACAGCAACATCAACATCAGCTCCACCAATCAGACACAGCAACATCAGCTCCACCAATCAGACACAGCAACATCAGCTCCACCAGTCAGACACAGCAACATCAGCTCCACCAGTCAGACACAGAACAATCAGCTCCACCAGTCAGACACAGCAACATCAGCTCCACCAGTCAGACACAGCAACATCAGCTCCACCAATCAGACACAGCAACATCAGCTCCACCAGTCAGACACAGCAACATCAGCTCCACCAATCAGACACAGCAACATCAGCTCCACCAGTCAGACACAGCAACATCAGCTCCACCAGTCAGACACAGCAACATCAGACACAGCAACATCAGCTCCACCAATCAGACACAGCAACATCAGCTCCACCAATCAGACACAGCAACATCAACATCAGCTCCACCAATCAGACACAGCAACATCAACATCAGCTCCACCAATCAGACACAGCAACATCAACATCAGCTCCACCAATCAGACACAGCAACATCAACATCAGCTCCACCAATCAGACACAGCAACATCAGCTCCACCAGTCAGACACAGCAACATCAGCTCCACCAGTCAGACACAGCAACATCAGCTCCACCAGTCAGACACAGCAACATCAGCTCCACCAGTCAGACACAGCAACATCAGCTCCACCAGTCAGACACAGCAACATCAGCTCCACCAATCAGACACAGCAACATCAGCTCCACCAATCAGACACAGCAACATCAGCTCTACCAGTCAGACACAGCAACATCAGCTCCACCAATCAGACACAGCAACATCAGCTCCACCAATCAGACACAGCAACATCATCTCCACCAGTCAGACACAGCAACATCAACATCAGCTCCACCAAACAGACACAGCAACATCATCTCCACCAATCAGACACAGCAACATCAGCTCCACCAATCAGACACAGCAACATCAGCTCCACCAATCAGACACAGCAACATCAGCTCCACCAATCAGACACAGCAACATCATCGCCACCAATCAGACACAGCAACATCAACATCAGCTCCACCAAACAGACACAGCAACATCATCTCCACCAATCAGATACAGCAACATCATCTCCACCAGTCAGACACAGCAACATCATCTCCACCAGTCAGACACAGCAACATCATCTCCACCAGTCAGACACAGCAACATCATCTCCACCAGTCAGACACAGCAACATCAGCTCCACCAGACACAGCAACAGCAGCATCAGCTCCACCAATCAGACACAGCAACATCAGACACAGCAACCTCAGCTCCACCAATCAGACACAGCAACCTCAGCTCCACCAATCAGACACAGCAACCTCAGCTCCACCAATCAGACACAGCAACATCAGCTCCACCAATCAGACACAGCAACATCATCTCCACCAATCAGACACAGCAACATCAGCTCCACCAAGCAGACACAGCAACATCAGCTCCACCAGTCAGACACAGCAACATCATCTCCACCAGTCAGACACAGCAACATCAGCTCCACCAATCAGACACAGCAACATCAGCTCCACCAATCAGACACAGCAACATCAGCTCCACCAATCAGACACAGCAACATCAGCTCCACCAATCAGACACAGCAACATCAGCTCCACCAATCAGACACAGCAACATCATCGCCACCAATCAGACACAGCAACATCAACATCAGCTCCACCAAACAGACACAGCAACATCATCTCCACCAGTCAGACACAGCAACATCATCTCCACCAGTCAGACACAGCAACATCATCTCCACCAGTCAGACACAGCAACATCATCTCCACCAGTCAGACACAGCAACATCATCTCCACCAGTCAGACACAGCAACATCATCTCCACCAGACACAGCAACAGCAGCATCAGCTCCACCAATCAGACACAGCAACATCATCTCCACCAGTCAGACACAGCAACATCATCTCCACCAGTCAGACACAGCAACATCATCTCCACCAGTCAGACACAGCAACATCAGCTCCACCAGACACAGCAACAGCAGCATCAGCTCCACCAATCAGACACAGCAACATCAGACACAGCAACATCAGCTCCACCAATCAGACACAGCAACCTCAGCTCCACCAATCAGACACAGCAACCTCAGCTCCACCAGTCAGACACAGCAACATCAGCTCCACCAATCAGACACAGCAACATCATCTCCACCAATCAGACACAGCAACATCATCTCCACCAATCAGACACAGCAACATCAGCTCCACCAGGCAGACACAGCAACATCAGCTCCACCAGGCAGACACAGCAACATCAGCTCCACCAATCAGACACAGCAACATCAGCTCCACCAGTCAGACACAGCAACATCAGCTCCACCAATCAGACACAGCAACATCAGCTCCACCAATCAGACACAGCAACATCAGCTCCACCAGTCAGACACAGCAACATCAGCTCCACCAATCAGACACAGCAACATCAGCTCCACCAGTCAGACACAGCAACATCAGCTCCACCAATCAGACACAGCAACATCATCTCCACCAATCAGACACAGCAACATCATCTCCACCAATCAGACACAGCAACATCAGACACAGCAACATCAGCTCCACCAATCAGACACAGCAACATCATCTCCACCAATCAGACACAGCAACATCATCTCCACCAATCAGACACAGCAACATCATCTCCACCAATCAGACACAGCAACATCAGACACAGCAACATCAGCTCCACCAATCAGACACAGCAACATCATCTCCACCAATCAGACACAGCAACATCATCTCCACCAATCAGACACAGCAACATCATCTCCACCAATCAGACACAGCAACATCAGACACAGCAACATCAGCTCCACCAATCAGACACAGCAACATCAGCTCCACCAATCAGACACAGCAACATCATCTCCACCAATCAGACACAGCAACATCAGCTCCACCAATCAGACACAGCAACATCATCTCCACCAATCAGACACAGCAACATCAGACACAGCAACATCAGCTCCACCAATCAGACACAGCAACATCATCTCCACCAATCAGACACAGCAACATCATCTCCACCAATCAGACACAGCAACATCAGACACAGCAACATCATCTCCACCAATCAGACACAGCAACATCATCTCCACCAATCAGACACAGCAACATCAGCTCCACCAATCAGACACAGCAACATCATCTCCACCAATCAGACACAGCAACATCAGCTCCACCAGTCAGACACAGCAACATCAGCTCCACCAATCAGACACAGCAACATCAGACACAGCAACATCAGACACAGCAACATCAGCTCCACCAATCAGACACAGCAACATCAGCTCCACCAATCAGACACAGCAACATCATCTCCACCAATCAGACACAGCAACATCATCTCCACCAATCAGACACAGCAACATCATCTCCACCAATCAGACACAGCAACATCAGACACAGCAACATCAGCTCCACCAATCAGACACAGCAACATCATCTCCACCAATCAGACACAGCAACATCATCTCCACCAATCAGACACAGCAACATCATCTCCACCAATCAGACACAGCAACATCATCTCCACCAATCAGACACAGCAACATCAGACACAGCAACATCAGCTCCACCAATCAGACACAGCAACATCATCTCCACCAGTCAGACACAGCAACATCAGCTCCACCAATCAGACACAGCAACATCATCTCCACCAATCAGACACAGCAACATCAGCTCCACCAATCAGACACAGCAACATCAGCTCCACCAATCAGACACAGCAACATCAGCTCCACCAATCAGAAGCTAATTACTCCCACAGTGAATTAAGGTGAGACATGAAAGGTTAATAGGGTCATTTGTTTTAAAACAGTTAATATCAATACATCTTTCTCAGTTTAGTCCTGATATTTTTATTTGTATTTCATTTTTTACACTGGAAAATGCAAATGTGATGTTATCTACATAAACATGCAAAAATTAGCATATTTTTGAAAAACAAAAATTGGATGACTGTAGAATTTATCCTCCAGGTACCAGGTGAAGAAGGAACTTGCCAGTGCAGGTGTCAAAAAAATCCAATTAAGTAAACACAGAAAAGAGATACTATATAAATAAATAAAGAAATAAATAAAGTTAAATAAATAAAAGACGTGAAACGAGTTAAAGTGCATGTGCGCGCTGACTTCAGCAGAGGAAAGACGGAGAAGCTCTCACTGCTGAACACAACAGCTACGCTCTCTTATTAGAAAATGTCTCCAGGTCATTTTGTAGTGAATTAAAAAAATAATAATTAATAAATTCTTCAGAATACGGCTATGAACGGGCGCAGAGCGCTCAGTCCTGAGAAAGTGAAGTGTGGCCACTTTTTGATGTTTAAATTTAAACCAACTTTCCGATGAAAGAATTTATTGCCAACTGTTTATCAGCATTATTGATGATATTGATCAGCTGTTACAGCCCCAAGCGGCTCTACATCACTGCTCCCACTGTTGGTGTACGTACTCTGTGGTTTTCAGCAGACGCCGAGTTCGCAGCTCCTTCAGCACCTCCTGAGCTCTGCTCTGATGGAAGGATTCGCCCGAATAATGATCGAATCTCACTCCTAACCTCTGAAAGAGAGAGAGACACGACGTTACGGCGCCATCGGAACATCGTCACTTCGTTTCCACTCAAAACTGCTGTTAAATACAAGTTGATTCATTTTTCAGCCTCAGGAAAAAACAAAAAATATTTATTTAAATAGAAAATGACCCAGAATCCTCAGCAGCTACATCTCCTCTCAGCCGTGGTCAGTCAGTGAGTCTCTCTCCCTTCATTCCAGCTTCCGTTCTTTTCAGGAGACTCACTTCCAGCTCCTCAAAGAACCTGCAGACATGCCTCCAAAGCTCAGTCTGAGAATCTGGTTGATGATCAAACCCATTCAGTGTTGCTGAGGTCTGGACTCTGGGGCGGTCAGTCCATCGTCCAGCTTCTTTGTTTGGTGTGTCCGTCTCCTTTTCTCAGTGAGGTTCTTCTTGATCAGCTACACGTCCTTTCAGACCCACAGCGCTGAGTGGTCTTCTCACAGTGGAAGGATGGACAGAAACACCTGTGGATGTTCTCAGATCTGAAGCAGCTTGATCTTCTCCTCTCTCTCAGAGATCAAAGCTTTCAGTGCTGTTTATCTGATGGGGGCAGTTTTGGGCTTGACCAGGTCTTCCAGGTGGTTGTTAGGAGCCCAGTTTTCTCTGTAGATTTCTCTTACTTTCACTTTCACTGTCTCCTTCATTATGCAAGTGATCTAATCTCCTCATAAAGATCAGATTAAAGCTACTTTGACCGGAAATGAAATAAACAAAGGGTCTGTGGCTTTTGCACAGAGTCCGACTTCGCTATTCATTTCTTATTTCTATTTAATTATAATTCACGCATTTAAATCCAGCTCATCTGATGGATCTGATCTCTACCTCGTAGATCTTCTTGTACTCCTCCACTGTAATGTCCCGGAACTGTTTCCATAGCGACAGCGTCTGCTCGTCGTGCTGCTCCAGCCGTCTGAAAAACTCGGCCGCGGCCAGTCGGACGCTCTCGTCATGCTCCGCCTCCCGGTTCACCTGGACGTACACCTGTAAAGCACATGTCAACACTTCACTTTGACGTGGACCTCTTTATTGTTCCGTAGCCCTCAAACGATTTAAAATGCAGTAGAAACAACCGGACACAGCATGAATGTGTAATATTTTTTATGCATTAGTATCGTTTTATTTCCAAAACAAACATTTTTAAACTGCACTGTGTCAGTTTGGGGATTTGGAGCCCCCTCTGGTACAAACTGGCACTGCATGCAAATTGCCCAGAGTATATCAGCTCTTTATTCTGCCATTTAATCTGTTAATCTGTTATAAAATTGATTTCTCAGAGCTGTTATTGGTTTACTTGACATGAGGAGAATGTGATCAAGCAAAGCTGAGAATGCTAATAACATAAGAGGGTTAATAACACAATAAATAAACAGGATTATAAGTTATATATAGAGACGGTGACAAAGCAAAACCCTTACCACTATTTACAAGATGAAAATTATAAGGCGTTTTCTCAACAATAACAGTAATAATAAAAATATCTTTATTTGTACACCACTTTTCACAGCAGCGGCAGCTCAAAGTGCTTTACAGAAGGAGTCCCTCTGTTTTCTGCGTTTCACTGAAGGTGTTTCCCACGTTCAGGAGCTTTAAGGTCATTTAGAGCTTTAAAAAGCAGCAGCAGAGCTTTAAACTGTCTCCAACAGATCCAGGCGGTCAGTGCAGTGTGTAGACGGGGTGATATGGGTTCTCTGTGTCGGTGCGGTTCTAGAGGATGGACCGTTTTCTCCAGTAAGAAGACCATTACAGTGATCAACCAACGCAGCTAGGAGTTTCTCTGCGTCACGCTGAGAGAGAGAAGACTGAACCTTAGTGATTTTCTCACGGTCACGCTTCATGGTGACTCTGAACTAATCAATAAGCTCTTTCTGAGCTGAAGTGAGCTCCAATTGTAAAGGAGCCTCGTGCATCTATAATACAGCGATAGGAAACATAGCAGCTCCCAGAACTCCGACACGGTTCACCGTGGCGCTCGGTTCCACAGAGTTAAAGACATCTAGGCTTCCTGTTACACTCACTGGCGTATCAGACTGGTGTAGATCTTTCACTCACCTCGAACAGGTGCTGCAGTGCGTTCTCTCGGAGCTTCTCCTGCGAGCCCAGGCGCTGAAACCCCGCCCCCAACAGCCCTAACACGCATGCACACACACACACACACACACACACAGCGACACACACACACACACACACAGCGACACAAACACACACACACACACACACAGCGACACAAACACACACACACACACACAGCGACACAAACACACAGCAATCAGATAACATTCATAATGACATTTAGAACTTAATATCCTTATTGAAGTTCTAGTAATTTGATTAGAACCTTAATCTTAAACCGTCAGAGAGCTTCACTCACCGAACTGCATGCCCCAGTCTCCCAGATAGTTCACCCGGATCACCTCGTTACCCAGGACCTCCTTCAGGTTGGCAATGAAATTTCCTGAATGATGAAGCAAAATCAAAATCCAAACATTACGCAGAAACAATCAACTCATCAGTGAATGAGATCCTGAGATCCGAGTGGACGGCTCCATATTTCTTTACTGTGGAAAGGTCGACATCTAGTGGCCACAGCAAGAACATAAAACTTTAACATGATACATTCTCCAAACAGACACGGTATCAAAATATCTGCATAAATAAGCAGTTCAGACGACGTTCAGGGCGGTTTGGTGTGAAAATCTCGGTTCTAGATAAACTGACCGAGTCAGAGCCGTTCCCAGTGGTGGTGATGGGAACCAGACGTCCCCCTCTAAAAGCTCCTCACAGTGGTGGTGATGGGAACCAGACGTCCCTCTAAAAGCTCCTCACAGTGGTGGTGATGGGAACCAGACGTCCCTCTAAAAGCTCCTACAGAAAGTTCCTACATGAACTGGTTCTGAATTCACTGCCTGATGACTGAGACGCTGTTTTATGAGAGTTTAGAGAACTTCAACTCCATTCATGGTGGAGGGAGACATGCAGGGCGCTGTGCGGCAAAATAGTCCCCAAAGAAAACTCATTATTCCAGATTTTCCACTGTTTTCCATCATCGACATTGCATATAAGCTCAGAAGACTCGTGTAGGTTCTCTGGTGGTTCTGGATGGTAAATAAAGTGTCTATATCTATGTTGTAGTCATGGCGACGCCTGGTTCCCATCACCACCGCTGTAAAGACGTCTGAGACATTCAATTATGGGGGAATTTTGAAGTTTGGTGGAATTCCCCTTGAAGTGTAGCACTACTGCTCTGCTGGACTGACCCACACAATTTTGAAAGGCTGGTGGATTTCCCCTTTGATGGACCACTTTACTTGGACTCACCGATGATGGTGGATCGCAGGTGTCCAGCATGGAACTTCTTGGCGATGTTTGGTGAGCTGTGGGCGAGAGAGCGTTTCAGACAGTGAGCTGAGAGATTCTGGAGAATGATTAACACAGGATGTCCGTTGGTTTCGTGACGTTTACACCCCACCGATCAGCTCGGCCCCCAAGTCATCACACTGCCGCCTCAGACTGCGTCGCCGGACACGGTTCAGCCGTCCAGACGGTCAGTTTGAGATCGGAGTGCTGACTGATTGTATTTTTGTATGGAAGAGATTCTTAATTTGTGAGAGTCACCTAAACTCCACCAGCGTCCTCCCTCTCCGAAGCCTTCGCAGGAGCTCGCTCTGCACCCCGAAACTCTGCGGCTCGGCCCGAAGCTGCTCCAGCACTTTCTGCAGGAAAGACGGTGCTCAGACTAAACCACGAGATGGCAGCAGTGAGCGGCAGGTGGAAGCACATCAGCATCCAAACTAAACTGGAAACGTATCCGTTCGCGTTTCACTTTCTCCCTCGTGCTGAAAGTTTGGGCTCAAATCAACATTCAGGTTCAACAATTCCATTTACAGTCGCCGGCTGGGGCGCCAGAGCCGAGACGCCACCTCCACAGAGGGTTAGACGCTTTATTTACAGGTAGATGCATTTCCAGAGCTGCGTATT
>NC_051214.1:853878-861378 GCF_015220715.1 Pygocentrus nattereri
TAGTACCAATGATATAATCACTAGTTATTACTATTACTTATTACATCACAAATACATCATAACTACTACATACTAATTAATAAGCATGAGCGTATAAAATACTCTAAAAATACTCTTTATATACTCTAAAACCGCCACCACTGCTGATGACAAAGAAATATAAATATAGATTATTACTGAACAAGGACAGGAACGTTATAGTAACTATTAATATTACAGTAATAATAACAATAATAACTCCTTTATTAAAAGTTCTTCATCCTCACAGCCTGTAAAAGGAGACTGAAACTGCAGCGCCGGTCACCTGTTTGGTCAGTCGCTCCGTCTGAGTCTGCAGGTCAGCGTCCGGCGACAGCACTCCATTCTTCACCAGAGAGTTTACCGCCAAACGGAGGTCAGGGGTCGACCTGAAAGGGTCACGGACACACAACACACCACTGAGAGTCGCTCAGCCAGAGAGAGACACTCTAGAACACGCATCATGTTCTAGACAGCAGGGGCGGCTGTCCAGCTGCTCGCCTTCGGAACAGAGGGGAGCGATTAATCGCCTTTATATCGTCAGACCAATCAGAGGCAGCCAAACCTCCATGTGTTGTGACAGCTTCACATCACTGAGGAATTAGGGGGGTGATAATAAATAATCACCCCCTCTTTGAAGGCGTATGACCAGTGGTGGACTCAGGATCCCTGTACCTGAGATAAAGACGAGACCCCCAAGGTAAAATATCCCTCCAGTAACCGTAGAAGTTCCTCCCTTTAGACCTCCACTGGAGTAAAAGT
The DNA here is from genome assembly GCF_015220715.1 of Pygocentrus nattereri. Classification (NCBI taxonomy): domain Eukaryota; kingdom Metazoa; phylum Chordata; class Actinopteri; order Characiformes; family Serrasalmidae; genus Pygocentrus; species Pygocentrus nattereri. Next base: position 854,659 of record NC_051214.1, read on the forward strand.
ACTAAAGTATTTCCCTTCAAATGTACTTAAGTATAAAGTAAAAGTACTAAAAGGTTAAATAACTTAATGCAACTTAGTTCCAAGTTTAAGTTGAATAAAAACTGGCTTTAAACTCAGGATCACAGATGAGCTCCTTTACTATGTTGATCTGTAGGCGTCTGTTCATAAACATAAACCAGCCCAAACTCATTTACTATAAAATGAAATGGTGTTTGTAGAAATTCAGAAAAAAGCCGCGTCAGTCTCGACTGCATATGTGGACATATTTCTATATTGAGCTCTATTTACACAAAGTTAGGTTAGTTCATCATTTATGTTGAACAGACTCTCCCAAAGTTTTACGCTGCTGCGCTGACGTTGAACCGCGTGCTGCACTGGGTCGGTATGACCAACAGGTCAAAACCAGCTCTAAACAAAGTGACCGCTGGGCCCTGATTGGTGCTCTGGCTTTGCGCTTCTTTCGTTTTGACATGTTACGTTTTTATACACACAGAAACCAAAAGGAACGACAGATTTCTCAAAATGTAGGAGGAAAAAGTCGGATATTAGACTCTGAAATGTAGTGGAGTGAAAGGAGAAAGTCGCCCAGAACGGAGAAACTTCAGTACAGATACACCAAAAATACTAAAGTACAGAAACCAATTACATTTACTCAGTTACTCAGATACTCAGGTACTCAGTTACTCAGGTACTCAGGTACTCAGTTACTCAGTTACTCAGATACTGTCCAGCATTGGGTTTGATCCCTAAATGTAACTAAAGCCCAGCAGTGAGGAGCTGAACTTTCCCTCCTCTGCTGTCCCTGCAGACGGGCAGGGTCGCCTACAGAGCGGCGCTAGTAGCTGTTAATGAAGTGATGCTCTTTTATTAGAGGGTCTCATTTCAGAGGAAGATCTCAACCACTGCCCTGTAGCTCAGGAACAAGGGGCAGCACTCGAAAAACAAGGGGTAGGGGTAAAAAGGAGAAATGGGACTGGGCCTGGGTAGACGGTCCTTCAACCTGTTGCTCCACGGCATGGACCATCCGCCGAGTGGGCGGGGCTAAGTGACCTGTAATAGCTCTTACTGCAGGTAAGCTGCACACTTAACTGCTTCTTCGAGACGGGGACGGCAGACAGCAGAGGAACCAGCACGTCCTCAGGAGCTCCGCAGATCCTGGAGAGCTGAGGGAGAAACAGAGACGAGAGCTTTACCGGACCACAGACCAACATCAGCACTGCATAGCGCTGTTTACATCTCCGCGCAAACCAGTGGAACTGCCCTTCGGTCACCTGTGAACAGTCAAGGTGAACGCTGACCTGTGAGTGAGTGTGTTAGTGTGTGTGTTAGTGAGTGTGTATATGTGTGAGTGGGTGTGTATGTGTGAGTGAGTGTGTGTGTGAGTGTGTATGTGTGAGTGAGTGTGTATGTGAGTGTGTATGTGTGAGTGAGTGTGTATGTGAGTGTGTGTGTGAGTGAGTGTATGTGTGTGATTGAGTGAGTGTGTTAGTGAGTGTGTGTGTGTGTGAGTGAGTGTGTATGTGTGTGAGTGAGTGTGAGTGAGTGAGTGTGTTAGTGAGTGTGTTAATGAGTGTGTTAGTGAGTGTGTGTGTTAGAGAGTGTGTATGTGTGTGAGTGTGTTAGTGAGTGTGTATGTGTGTGAGTGTGTATGTGTGTGAGTGAGTGTGTTAGTGAGTGAGTTAGTGAGTGTGTATGTGAGTGAGTGAGTGTGTATGTGTGAGTGAGTGTGTTAGTGAGTGTGTATGTGAGTGAGTGTGTATGTGTGTGTGTGAGTGAGTGAGTGTGTGTGTGAGTGTGTATGTGAGTGAGTGAGTGTGTGTGTGAGTGTGTATGTGTGAGTGAGTGAGTGTGTGAGTGAGTGAGTGTGTGTGAGTGTGTGTGTGTGTATGTGTGAGTGAGTGTGTATGTGTGAGTGAGTGAGTGTGTGTGTGTGTATGTGTGAGTGTGTGTGTGTGTATGTGTGAGTGAGTGTGTGTGTATGTGTGAGTGAGTGAGTGTGTGTGTGTATGTGTGAGTGAGTGTGTTAGTGAGTGTGTATGTGTGTGTGTGAGTGAGTGAGTGTGTGTGTGAGTGTGTATGTGAGTGAGTGAGTGTGTGTGTGAGTGTGTATATGTGTGAGTGAGTGTGTTAGTGAGTGTGTATATGTGAGTGAGTGTGTTAGTGAGTGTGTGAGTGAGTGTGTATGTGTGAGTGAGTGTGTATGTGAGTGAGTGAGTGTGTGTGTGTGTGTGTGTGTGTGTATGTGTGAGTGTGTGTGTGTGTGTGTGTGTGTGTGTGTGACTACACTGTACATACTGGGGGGCAATGTGACAAAAATACATCACAATACTTTTTCCATGACATCACAATGTTTAGTTTTTCTGAGATTCAATAAATTGGAAAATAGAAGCTTTAGTGTCACACAAAACACAATAATAACAATAATAACAATAATAATAATAATAATAAAATAGAGCAACAGCTCAAGAAGAACGTTCCTCAACATAAAACAGCAAAGAGCTTCTGCTTTTCATCGTCTGCGGTTCAGAACATCATTAAAGACTCAGAGAATCTGGAGAAATCTGTCTGTGAGGGACGAGGCTGAACACCAGGATCTGCTGGCCGTGATCTTTGGGCCCTCAGGCAGCACTGCATTAAAAACAGACATGATTCTGTAGTGGAAATCACTGCATGGGCTCAGAAACACTTCTGAAAACCACTGACTGTGAACACAGTTCATCACTGCATCCACAAACGCTGTTAAACTCTAAAACACAAAGAAGAACCCAAATATAAACAGGACCCAGAAACGCTGCTCGGAGGAGAGCCTCTCCTGTTCCAGCAGGACTGAGCCCCTGAGCACAGAGCAGCTCCATACAGACACGGAGTGACCAGCTCGGTGTGGAGGAACTCCAGTTTGACCCCAACCCCACTGAACCCCTTTGAGATGAACTAGAGCAGAGATTGTGAGCCAGGCCCTCTCGCCCGACACAGGCGTGTGACCTCACTAATGCCCTTTTAGAACATCTTGTAGAAGCTGCCCAGAAGAGTGGAGGCTGTTGTAGCTGCAAAGGGGCACCAGCTCCGTATTAACGCCCAAGGTTTCGGAATAGGACGCCTAACAAGACCCTGAAGGTGTGACGGTCAGGTGTCCGCATACTTTTGGCCACGCAGCTAGTTTGCTCTCTACACTGTAATATACTTTTATATATACTATATATAAAATATACTATGAACGATGGTCCAAGTGCCCCGAGCCAGCTCCACATCCGGACTCCCCCTAGAAACAGGTGGACCCCTTCTTAGCCACACTAGGTCGCTGATTTAGGACGCGGCCCACACCGCGGCGGCGCTCGTGTCTGCCTGTTCCTCGCCGTCTGTGCGTTAAACTCTCCCCGTTTCGCGGCGAGTTTACCTGCGCGGCGACGCTCCTCCTGAAAAAACACGCCATGAGCTCCAGAAACCCGCTCAGCCCCGCAAACCTCGGCCGCCCATCTCCGCGGGGTCACCGACAGGCCGCCGTGAAGCGCCGCGCCGCCAGCGCAGTGAGCGCGCTTCACAATAAAAGTCCCCGGAGTCGCTCAGCGCGGGGGGCCGTGTGGCTGTGAGCACTAGTGACGTGTCTCATATAAAACATCAGTCTTCATATATAAATATAACGCATGTTCCCCTGAACATAGAACATAAGCTGGGATATGAGGGAGAGAAGGAGCAATGCAGGGAGATTAAAATGGACTTACCGTGTAAACACACTTCATTAAAGTACAGGCTAATTACAAAAGCACCATTTACTCAATAAAGTCATTAGAAATAATCCCCGTAACGATCACATGACGACTGGAACACCGCCTCCCTTTACAGGTCCTCCTGCAGAGCTGCTGCTGCAGGGACAGAGTTTTAGACATCAGGACATTTTTGTCTGTTTATCCCCAAAAAACTGTAAATACACAGGCGCTGGGCATAAAGTTAGAATATCACAAAAAAGTTGATTTATTTCAGTAATTCCCTTCAGAAAGTGAAACCTGTGCATCACTCATTCATTACACACAGACTGAGAGTTCAAGCCTTTATTTCTTTAATTTGATGATCAGAACTAATTAACTTAAATAGCTAATTAACTCAGAACACCTGCAAAGGCCTGTAAATGGTCTCTCAGTCTAGTTCTGTAGGCTACACGGTCATTGGAGAAGACTGCTGACCTGACAGTTGTCCAAAAGATGACCACTGACACCTCAGACAAGCAGGGCAGGAGGCTGGCTGTTCACAGAGCTCCGGCTAACTGAACCCTGGAGAGGACTGAAACAAAACACGTTCAAAAATGTGGGGGAGATTCACAAAGTCTGGACTGCAGCTGGAGTCAGAGCTTCAAGAACCACCAGGCACAGACGTACGTGAGACACGGGATCCAGCTGTCGCGTTCCTGGCGTCAGAAGCGTCTCGCCTGGGCTAAAGACTAAAAGGACTGGACTGGACTGGACTGTCGAGTGGTCTCGAGTTCTCTGATGAAAGTAAACTTTGCATTTCCTTTGGAAATCCAGGTCCCGGAGTCTGGAGGAAGAGAGGAGAGGCACTGAACCCACGTTGCTTGAGGTCCAGTGTGAAGTTTCCACAGTCAGTGAGGGTTTGGGGTGCCATGTCATCTGCTGGTGTTGGTCCACTGTGTTTTCTGAGGTCCAAGGTCAACGCAGCCGTCTACCAGGAAGTCTAAGAGCGCTTCATGCTTCCTGCTGCTGACCAACTTTATGGAGATGCAGATTTCATTTTCCACCTGCACACAGTGCCAAAGCTACCAGCACCTGGTTTAAGGTCCATGGTATCCCTGTTCTTGGTCAGCAAACCCTCCTGACCTTAACCCCTTAGAAGATCTCTGGGCTACTGTGAAGAGGAAGATGCAATACGCCAGACCCAACAATGCAGAAGAGCTGAAGGCCACTATCAGAGCAACCTGGGCTCTCATAACACCTGAGCAGCGCCACAGACTGATCGACTCCATGCCACGCCGCATCACCGCAGTCATTCAGGCAGAAGGAGCCCCAACTAAGTACTGAGTGCTGACCGTGTTCATACTTTTCAGTTGGTCAGCATTTCTAAAAATCCTAACTTCCTGAGATACTGAATTTGGGGTTTTCATTAGTTGTCAGTTCTGATCATCAAATTAAAGAAATAAACGCCTGAACTATCAGTCTGTGAGTAATGAAGGAGTAATGAGTGAGTGATGAGTGAGTGATGAGTGAGTAATGAGTAATGAGTGAGTGATGAGTGAGTGATGAGTAATGAGTGAGTGATGAGTGAGTGATGAGTAATGAGTGAGTGATGAGTGAGTGATGAGTGAGTGATGAGTAATGAGTGAGTGATGAATGAGTGATGAGTAATGAGTGAGTGATGAGTGAGTGATGAGTGAGTAATGAGTAATGAGTGAGTGATGAGTGAGTGATGAGTAATGAGTGAGTGATGAGTGAGTGATGAGTAATGAGTGAGTGATGAGTGAGTGATGAGTAATGAGTGAGTGATGAGTGAGTGATGAGTAATGAGTGAGTGATGAGTGAGTGATGAGTAATGAGTGAGTGATGAGTGAGTGATGAGTGAGTGATGAGTAATGAGTGAGTAATGAGTGAGTGATGAGTGAGTGATGAGTGAGTGATGAGTGAGTAATGAGTAATGAGTGAGTGATGAGTGAGTGATGAGTAATGAGTGAGTGATGAGTGAGTGATGAGTAATGAGTGAGTGATGAGTGAGTGATGAGTAATGAGTGAGTGATGAGTGAGTGATGAGTAATGAGTGAGTGATGAGTGAGTGATGAGTAATGAGTGAGTGATGAGTGAGTGATGAGTAATGAGTGATGAGTGAGTGATGAGTAATGAGTGAGTGATGAGTAATGAGTGAGTGATGAGTGAGTGATGAGTGAGTGATGAGTAATGAGTGAGTGATGAGTGAGTGATGAGTGAGTGATGAGTAATGAGTGAGTGATGAGTGATGAGTGAGTGATGAGTAATGAGTGAGTGATGAGTGAGTGATGAGTGAGTGATGAGTAATGAGTGAGTGATGAGTGAGTGATGAGTGAGTGATGAGTGAGTGATGAGTGAGTAATGAGTAATGAGTGAGTGATGAGTGATGAGTGAGTGATGAGTGAGTGATGAGTGAGTGATGAGTGAGTAATGAGTAATGAGTGAGTGATGAGTGATGAGTAATGAGTGAGTGATGAGTGAGTAATGAGTAATGAGTGAGTGATGAGTGAGTGATGAAGGAGTAATGAGTGAGTGATGAGTGATGAGTGATGAGTGAGTAATGAGTGATGAGTGAGTAATGAGTGAGTGATGAGTGAGTAATGAGTGAGTAATGAGTAATGAGTGAGTGATGAGTGAGTGATGAGTGAGTGATGAGTAATGAGTGAGTGATGAGTGAGTGATGAGTGAGTGATGAGTGAGTGATGAGTAATGAGTGAGTGATGAGTGAGTGATGAGTGAGTGATGAGTAATGAGTGAGTGATGAGTGAGTGATGAGTAATGAGTGAGTGATGAGTGAGTGATGAGTGAGTAATGAGTGATGAGTGAGTAATGAGTGAGTGATGAGTGAGTAATGAGTGAGTAATGAGTAATGAGTGAGTGATGAGTGAGTGATGAGTGAGTGATGAGTAATGAGTGAGTGATGAGTGAGTGATGAGTGAGTGATGAGTGAGTAATGAGTGATGAGTGAGTGATGAGTAATGAGTGAGTGATGAGTGAGTGATGAGTGAGTGATGAG
>NC_051214.1:866378-886378 GCF_015220715.1 Pygocentrus nattereri
GGGCGGATTGATGGATGGGTGTATACTGATGGGTGGGTGAGTGTACTGACGGGTGGATGTACTAAAGGGGGGCATACTGATCAGTGAGCGTATTGGCAGTTGGGTGGGTGTATTAACAGGTGGGTGTACCGATGGGGAGGTACTGATGGGTGGACGTATTGGCAGGTGGGTGGTACTAATGAGGGGCTGTACTGATGGGTGAGGATATCGGCGGGTGGCTGTACTGATGGGTGAGCGTATCGGCGGGTGGCTGTACTGATGGGTGAGCGTATCGGCGGGTGGCTGTACTGATGGGTGAGCGTATCGGCGGGTGGCTGTACTGATGGGTGAGGGTATCGGCGGGTGGCTGTACTGATGGGTGAGGGTATCGGCGGGTGGCTGTACTGATGGGTGAGCGTATCGGCGGGTGGCTGTACTGATGGGTGAGCGTATCGGCGGGTGGCTGTACTGATGGGTGGGTGAGCGTATCGGCGGGTGGCTGTACTGATGGGTGGGTGAGCGTATCGGCGGGTGGCTGTACTGATGGGTGGGTGAGCGTATCGGCGGGTGGCTGTACTGATGGGTGAGCGTATCGGCGGGTGGCTGTACTGATGGGTGAGCGTATCGGCGGGTGGCTGTACTGATGGGTGAGGGTATCGGCGGGTGGCTGTACTGATGGGTGAGCGTATCGGCGGGTGGCTGTACTGATGGGTGAGCGTATCGGCGGGTGGCTGTACTGATGGGTGGGTGAGCGTATCGGCGGGTGGCTGTACTGATGGGTGGGTGAGCGTATCGGCGGGTGGCTGTACTGATGGGTGGGTGAGCGTATCGGCGGGTGGCTGTACTGATGGGTGGGTGAGCGTATCGGCGGGTGGCTGTACTGATGGGTGAGCGTATCGGCGGGTGGCTGTACTGATGGGTGGGTGAGCGTATCGGCGGGTGGCTGTACTGATGGGTGAGCGTATCGGCGGGTGGCTGTACTGATGGGTGGGTGAGCGTATCGGCGGGTGGCTGTACTGATGGGTGGCTCTACTGATGGGGGGCTGTACCTGCGAGTTTAGAGGTGAGTATCTCGTCGTACTCCTCTCTCACTTTCTCCTCTCGCTCCTTCAGCAGCCGCTCGCAGATCATTCCCACCTGTTTCAGAGTGAAGAGTGGCTGCTCCCTCCGGGACGGAGACGAGGACCCGGCAGATAAACCTGCACCACACAAACGGAGACATGGACTGTGTGTATACTCAGAAACAGAACAGACCTACAGTGGAACCACATTTTCATACACGCTGTTGTTTATGTATGCTGATAAGAGAGATTTGGGAATCTGAGCACTTATTAATACCCAAAACTCACTGTGCTGCAGTCCTGGACTAAGCTTACCTTAATTAACAGGTTCAGATGTAAACAGAATCATTCAGAGCGGCTTAGTGTGAAACTCTCGGTTCTAGATAAACTGAGTCACAGCCGTTCCCAGTGGTGGTGATGGGAACCAGACGTCCCTCTAAAAGCTCCTACAGAAAGTTCCTACATGAGCTGGTTCTGAATTCACTGCCTGATGACTGAGACGCTGTTTTATGAGAGTTTAGAGAACTTCAACTCCATTCATGGTGGAGGGAGACATGCAGGGCGCTGTGCGGCAAAATAGTCCCCAAAGAAAACTCATTATTCCAGATTTTCCACTGTTTTCCATCATCAACATTCCATATAAGCTCAGAAGACTCGTGTAGGTTCTCTGGTGGTTCTGGATGGTAAATAAAGTGTCTATATCTGTGTTGTAGTCATGGCGACGCCTGGTTCCCATCACCACCACTGTAAAGACGTCTGAACCGTTTCACCCCAAACTGCTCTGTTATGGGGAACTTTGAAAAACTGGTGGCGTTCCCCTTCAGGCCCCTAACAGCAGCACAGAGGTGATGCTCTATTTGATGGTGAGTGGTGTTACCGGTCAGCGCGGCGTGTGTGGAGAGGGACGTGCTGGGCTGAGAGTCGAGTGGACAGCAGGAGTCTGAGGGCTGGAAACTCTCCAGGTGTCGTCTCTTCTGCATCCGTTTGTATTCCTGCTTTATGTTGATCAGGATTTGCTCTGCGGGAGACAAAACCACACAGCTCAAACACGACTCACAGACAGACCCGGCGCAAGTCCAGGAGCACAGGCGGCGGCGCTCGGCCGGCGCTCCGTCCTCCTGTCCCGCGTTACGGTCATCACTACAGCAATTAGGACCACACAGTAAAGAGACTGCGATATACAGGCACGGCTGAGTGAACGGCCCTGTCCGCGCCAAACACATCGAAGTGCCTCGCGTTTCCGGCTGGGCACGTTCTACAAAAGCCAACCCGTCAAGAACGTTGGTTAAGGCGATTTTAAAAGGGATGAGGGAGTTTTTCTCCGACTCGCGTCCATCGGCGTGTGTAAAATCACTGTGGCGCGCGGCCTCCTGCAGATTACAGCGCTATGACAACTCTACTAAACGAGATTCCTGACTGGTTCCTGACTCGGAAGTACGGCTTCTTTAACCGCTAAAAAGGTTTGTGGCATTTGCATCTGATTAACAAACAATATAGACCAAAACCTCGCATCTCCAAAACGGTGACTTCACAGGAGGAGGAGAAGACCTGCTTTACTTTCAATGTAAGTCAATGGAACCAGACGTCTTCCCAAGGCAAGCTGGGCCGTTTCTTTCGGTCCCTTCATCATGAAGCTTCCACGCGGCGTAAAGAGCGACAGGCACTTCCGAATCACGTCAAACGCTGAAGTTAAAGTTGAAGTCAAAGCGTTTGTAGCCCCTGAACGGGCTCAGCTCTAAAACCCAGCCCACAAATCAAACTACGGCCGTTATTAGTCTCGGCTGTAAGCGCGAACGCCAACCACGAACTCCTCCACCGAGACCGATGACCCACAAACATCTCCACAGCCCTCAGACTTCGTTATTCATGCTGGAGCTGATTATTATTATTATTATTATTACTACAGTCGGTGAGCTTCTCTACTTTCACAGCAAACCACTCTGAGCCGCTTTGTTTACGTCTCAGTTTTTAAATTACGTCACAATTCTGAGACGCGGTGGAATTTCCCTTCTCACGTCTGGAGCTGCAGCAACTTCCTCTCTACTCCCGACTTCCTCTAAAAACTCTGACGCTCCAGATCAGATTTCACTCAGAATCCAGTCCGACCTCCAGTCCGGACACCGTCACCACCAGCTGCCACGACTGTTTCCTAGCAACCGTCCAGAAACGCACAGCTGTACCACGACCCGCGGCGGCGGTTCTGACCCTACAGCATCACCAAGTCACGCCACGCGGCTTCGTTTACATCCCAACCAGTGACCGCGGTGCAGTTTCCCTTCAGACGTCTGGTTCCCATCACCGCCACTGTGAGTCCTGACAAGCAGCGGTTTAAAGGGTTCTCTGATTCATGAAGGGGTTCTTCAATGTTCCGTAGCTGGCTTTTATACAGAGCCCTCCTCAAAAAGGTTCTGTACCATCTAATGCACGTGGTTCTTCATCCGACAAAGACTCATGAAACGCTTCCACACAGAACCCACGGTTCTAACCAGGATCGCTGCATTTCCTAAGGAAGCTCTGAAGAACCACCTTTAAGAGCGCAAGCTTTAAAAGATGGTTCTTCAGCGACGACAACGGTCAAAGAACCGCGAACACTGACGAACGTGCTGTAGACGGGTCTTGTTGGACGGGTTCTACATAGCACCCAAGAGGGTTCTGTTATTGCTACGATGACAAGCTTGTAACAACAGAAGAACCCTTTTGGATGCTATATAGAACCTCATTCAAAAAGGTTCTATATAGAACCATATAGCACAATTTCATTGTGCAAAAAAAAAAACATTTGGTTCTATATAGAACTAGTGGTACGCAGAACCATTGCCTTCACTAAAGAACCCTTGAAGGACCATCTTTTTGGTGTTTCTTTACTAAAGAAAATAAAAAAAAAAACTACGAACGCTTAAAGAACCCTGCATGGTTAAGAGGTTCTCTGCATCCTGAACAGGTTCTTCGGGAAAGTGCTATAGATGGTTCTACGCAGAACCTTTTCACTTTTCATTCTATATGCAAGCATCCAAAACGTCCTGACTGTTGCAATGTCAAGCTTGTAACAACAGAAGAACCCTATCGAGAACCCTTTTCAAAAAGGTTCTACGCATAACCATATAGTGCATACAATCGGAAGAACCATCTCCTCGTACTAAGACTTTAAGCAGTAAATGGTTCCACACAGAACTCATGGTTCTAACCAGGATCGCTGCCTTTCCTAAGGAAGCTCTGAAGAACCACCTTCAAGAGCGCAATCTTTAAAAGACGGTTCTTCAGCGACGACAACGTGCTGTAGAGTCTTGCGGGACGGGTTCTTTATAGCACCCAAGAGGGTTCTGTTATTGTTACGATGTCAAGCTTGTAACAATGGAAGAACCCCATTGAGACCCCTTTCCAAAAAGGTTCTACGTAGAACCATTGTAGCACGTTCTCAGACAATCTGAAGAACCACTTCCTCAGAGCTTGTGGCTCTAACCAGAACCACTGCCTATGCTACGGAACCCTTGAAGAACCTTCTTTAAGAGCACATACTCGATCTAAAGAACCTTGTCAACAGGCAAGGGACCCTTGGCTCACGCAGGCGGTTCTGTGGGCGTTTGCGGGTCCATATGGGACCGTGTTCGGGGCTAAAGAACCCTGGAGGAACCGTTCTTTTTTTAAGAGCGTGTGTTTCAGGAAGTAGCGCGGTCTGCCCGGCTGTGAGGTTCTAGCTAGCCGGATATGGGCCGGGTGGCCGAGGTAAACAGAGCGGGTCCGACCTGGGCTGAGCCGGGACACCTCCCCGAACGGGCTGGGCTCCATCCGCAGGTACTTCTGCGGGGAGGACGCCGGAGACAGCGCCGGGGCGCAGCGCCTCCGCTTGGGGGAAGCCGGGTTCAGCACTGGGTCCCAGTCCATAGTCCTTTTAAGGGTGGCTCCACACGCCATGGTCCTCCACACGAAGCCGGGGCTCGAACACCGAGCGGCGATAGGTCCACCGAGCGGACTGAACCGGAACCGACACCGACACCCCCGCCGCCGGAGCTCTGGCTGCCTGGCTGTCCTCCTCTCTCCGAGGTGGGCTCAATTAACGTCGATTTCTCGGTGCCCGGGCCGCCTTTACAGCTCCAAACCGCATCCGTCGAAAAGCTAAAGGCTTCACAAACGCCTTGGGCTCAAACGATCCCGCTTGGGAAGCTCCGAACAGCCGGATGAAGTCGGATTCTCCGCGGAGGGGAAACCCGTCGCCGCTGCTCGCACCGACCGGCCAGCGAACATGGCGAGGAAACAAAACATTAGAGGGGATGCGGCGATCCGCGCATGCGCGAAGCCTCCGCGGCGGCATGGGATTTGTAGTTTCACCTCACCCGCCCGCTCTGCGCGAACCCGCCTCGTTTGTTTCCGTAAAAAACTACATTACCCGTGTACCAGTCGGTTTAAACGCATCTATTGGTGGCTTTGGGCTGAATGTGAATTTTGAAAAACGCCGTCAGTGAAAACAGCAATAAACCCAAAACAGCCGGTATCGATCTGAAGCGGCTCGGGGGGATCAGCCCGCTTATCTTCCGGTATTTACCCGCGGTTCTGCGTTTATGGTGTAATCAGAGACACTCAGGCGTCTTTACAGTGGTGGTGATGGGAACCAGGCGTCGCCATGACTACAACACAGATATAGACACTTTATTTACCATCCAGAACCACCAGAGAACCTACACGAGTCTTCTGAGCTTATATGGAATGTTGATGATGGAAAACAGTGGAAAATCTGGAATAATGAGTTTTCTTTGGGGACTATTTTGCCGCACAGCGCCCTGCATGTCTCCCTCCACCACGACTTGATTGACTGACTGTTCAAAACGCGTTTTAGACCGAAACATCTCGGATTTTTGAAGAACGGGTTCCCTTATAATAATATTCCCTTACTTAGTTGCACTTTTCATTCAGGAACTTCTTGGGTTCTACATAGCACCCAAGAGGGTTCTGTTATTGGTACTATGTCAAGCTTGTAACAACAGAAGAACTCTTTTGGATGCTATATAGAACCTCATTCAAAAAGGTTCTATATAGAACCATATAGCACAATTTCATCGTGCAAAAAAACCATTCGGTTCTATATAGAACTAGTGGTACGCAGAACCATTGCGTTCACTAAAGAACCCTTGAAGGACCATCGTTTTGATGGTTCTTTACTAAATAAAAAAGAACTAAGAACACTTAAAGAACCCTGCATGGTTAAAAGGTTCTCTGCATCCTGAATGGGTTCTTGGGAAAGCGCTGTAGATGGTTCTACGCAGAACCTTTTCGATAAGCGTTCTATATGCAACAAACATCCAAAATGGTTCTGAAACGGACTGTTGCGATGTCGAGCTTGTAACAACAGAAGAACCCTATTGAGAACCCTTTTCAAAAAGGTTCCACGTAGAACCATGTAGCGCATTCCCAGACAATATAAGGAACCACTTCCTTGGAGCTCGTGGTTCTAACCAGAACCACTGCCTATGCTATGGAACCCTTGAAGAACCATCTTTAAGAGCACATACTCGATCTAAAGAACCTCTTCGACAGGCAAGGGACCCTTGGCTCACGCAGGCGGTTCTGTGGGTGCTCTGGGTGTTTGGGGGTCCATGTAGGACCGTTTTCCTACAGTAGATGGTTCTGAACGCTGTTCTATGGTGGCTTTGAGAAGATTTTGGTCTGGAACGTTCTGCAAGTCCTGAACTGAAGAAGAAATCAGACGCGTTAGTACGATGGTCAGATTGTCTTATTGGTTCCTTTAACTGGACCAACCAGCCCTGAAGGTCATACTCTGCTGGCCGGGACCTTTGACCCTAACGAGTATAGCAGTAAACTACCACTAATAATAATAATAATAATAATAATAATAATAATAATACTTTTACTGCATTGCTACTTTCAAACAGTGCTGCTCTAAATAAAAGTGAAAAATATTAGTATAACTATTATTACTGTTTTCAACAATTACTACACTCTCTTGGTAAATTAGTAAACACTTCAGTAAAAGTGGGGAAATGATTACGGCTACTATTATTACTGTTACTACTACTTCTGATTACTGTAGTAATCTAGTCATTTTTAAAATATGTTGTTATAATTATTATTATTATTATTTAAATCAGTATTCGTCTTTAGTTACTGAGCAGTAGCTTTTACAACAGCTACTACTACTAATAATAATAACGATATTATTATTAACGACATAGTGCGGGTTCCAATACTACTCCTAATAATAAGAATAATAATGATAATAGTAGATAATAGCCTTCTTCTATTTCTGGAAGCAAATCCTGCTGTTCTAAAATAAATGTGAAAGCTTTAATATTAGTATTATTATTATTAATTATTAGCGTTATTGTTGTGATGAACTCCAGCGTTGCCCCGCCCCTGCAGACCCCGCCCCTGCGCGTGTCCCCCTGCAGCCCCGTAGCTGCTGTGTCTGTGAGGCGAGCGTGAGGGGCCCGGCGCCATTTTACAGTGTGTGCTGAGGCGGAGCGGAGCGGCGGGGTTCCTCACTCTTCTGCTGCCTTTACTCTCCTAAACCCCGCAAACCCACCCGGACCACCTTCCGCACCTCGCCGAACCTCCCCCAGGTGAGCGCGGGCTTTCGGGGCGCGTGTGAGTGCGGCTGTGTGCGCGGCTCGGGCTGTTTTGTGCCGCTGTTTGGCGGCAGAGCGCGGGGCGGGCTGGACGGTCCGGCCGGCTTTTTGAAAATGGACTCCGCGCGGAGGCTTCGCGGGCTTCCTCAGGCCCGGGCGGCGGCCGCGCAGCCTCGCCGTGCCTCCCGCCTGATGCCGCCTGTCCGCTGCGGGCTGTGCGGTGGTGTAGTTCGCCTCCAGCGCGGCGGGAGATTATGTGCAGGGTAGCTTTGGGCTGCTAACGAAACGAGGCTGAACTCGAATTTTCCCGGTCCACCTTAAACCGCGCAGCCGCTTCCCATTCTGAGGCGCCAGAATGGAACTTGCACGCCGTTTAAGGTGGACCGGGAAAATTCGAACGAGAAGCTGACCTCGTCGGCAAATAAACCACGTTAGGTTCTCAGAAAACGCCTCCTGAGCCCAGACCCGGCCTGTTGGCCAGTTCTGTTAGTGTCGTCGGCGCTTTTAACGCAAATTAAACGGCAGATTTTTCCAAATGTGGCTGTAGCTTAGTAGCGTTAGCTGTGAAGCTCAGCGTGTGCCTCGGCTCTTATCGTGGCCTGTCCTCCTCTTTTAGGCGTTTAGGGTACTGTTCGCGTTAATCTGAGCTGTGCATCGTTTTCTTCAAACATTAACCGCTTTATCTGCTCTAATCATCACCATATTAGTAGTAATATCGCGTTTGGTCGCTGCGCTAGATTAACGGTGAGTCGGAGCATCTTAAAGGGCCCATATCCCCCGCTTTTCACCATCCACATGTGCTCGTATTGTGGTTCCACTCATTTCCCAGTCCTGATGCCCGGGACTCGGATGGGCCGGAGACGTTCACTGTAGTTCACTTTACTTGTCCCTTCATAGGATATGAATATGTGAATGAGGTCTGCTCTGATTGGCTGTCTTGTATCCCGCCTCATTCATAAAGCATGAGCTCCTATAACGGCTTAAGCTTAAAATAGAGGCGTGCTGGATTTATGCAGATTAGTTTGTGCATTTTGTGACCTCACAAAAACGCTTAACTCAAATGGGCTTTTGCTGGCAGCACAGACTGGTGTAACAGAGCTCCAGCCCTGTTTATGTCCCATATAACTCCTTCCGCTGGTCGGTTTCCCCTGGTATGGGCCCTTTAAGTGTTCCGAGCGAGGAGAAGCTGAAGGTGTGGGCTACTGTAGGTTACAGCAGTGGTGGGAAAGCGTGAGATGGACGTGTTTTTAAAAAGGCAGGGGGTCTTAAAGCTCTGGAAAACGACCGCGTGGCGCGGCTCAGGGTTAACGTTAGCCGGTTCGGTTAAGCCTCAGGTCAGTCCCGTCTAACGGTAGGAGCCCTTCTCGGTCACACGGCTTAAGTTATTCTGCAGTTAACAGAACCTCGGTACCGAGAGATCCAGCTCTGGAATTTCCTGCGTCATATTAATATTCCCTGTGCTGTTTCATCGAGTAGCTTGTGTGGCGCTGAATGGATTTAATGGGGAATTTCAGAGTTGGGATCTTCTCAGTTAGCCAGCTAACTTGAGCCCAAAGTCAGTCCAGTCCAGCAGGAGGTGAGCGTGTCTCTGGGATGATCTTCAGGGTTAAGATCTTCAATATAATTAAACGAAGCTCGGCATCGCGCGCCGTGTGCTTCTTCTTAAACTGATTAAAGTGCTTTTATACCGTCATGGATGCGGATTGATTAGATATTAACCGCGTGTGTGTGTGTGTGTGTGTTCAGCTGAAGGGTGTAGGTGAATATCTGCCTGTGATGAGGTGGTTCTTTTGATGTTTCTCACTCTTTAATGCATTGTTACCGCTGTGAAGTGCTGCTCCATTGTTTTTGCTATAGTGCTGATGCAGGTGAGAGCCTTTCATTTGCATGCGAACCTAATTGATCATGGTTGTGAATTGGATGGGGGCGGGGCTAAGCGGTGGCCGAAACCCCGCCCCTCCGGAAGTGTCCAACATTAATTTGGCTCCATTGCATTTGAACAGATTTCTGGCGGCATGGCAACAGAGCATGTAAATGGGAACGGTACGGAGGAACCGATGGACACGTCGGCTGCAGTTACCCACTCTGAGCACTTCCAGACTTTAATAGAGGCTGGGTTACCACAGAAAGTTGCTGAAAAGCTAGATGAAATTTACATTGCAGGTAAGCAAAGAACGAATGAAGGAAAAAAAAAAACCCAATAAATTCAAATTGACTGTTTTTTCCCACCTTTTTCTGCCTCTTTCTGGGTTCAGCCCTAACATTTCATTGCATGTTGAACTGTATTTGACCTCTCTCTCTTCTTAAAGTGTGATATTGTGCCCTTTTTAGAGGACTGAAGCAACTTTGTGTGGTTTCCAAAATAAGAACTTGGGTACTGCAGCCCCCCAAAGCGCTGCCGGGCCGGGCCGGCACACGGCTGTACGGTGACTAGGGCCGAATGGAGGGCGCCTGCTTCCACAATGAGTGCGGGGATTAGCGCTTTATGGCTGTAGGCCGAGAGCGGAGGGGGCCGTGCCCCTCGATGACGTCCCCGGGGGGCTGGATGTGATCCTCTCTAAGGGTATCGGGGGCGGTGGGGGGCCAGCTGGGCATTTGGCGTAACAATAGCAGCAGCTGTCCCGAGGCGGAGCCAGGCGACGCGAGCGAACGGTGGGGTGTAACGATTCCGTTCGCTCCAGATCCCCTTCAGTTTTAAAGGGGACCTCAACCCGTAATTCAGTGGTTGAGGTGTAAAGAGTGGTTCAGGACTGTTCAGTGGTGCTGATGGGATTTGTTGCAGACTAAAAATGACAGAATTGGACTAAAAATCCATATTTATTTGTTAGTTTTTTGCTCAGTACACACACTCGGATCTGTGCCATCTCTGGTTAAAGGGGAACTACACACACACACACACACACACGTTATATATTTGTTTATATGAAACATATAATAATTTTGCGTGATGTTATGGTTGAGCTGTAAACAGTTGCTGTAATTGTTATTGTATAAGGCTTTTAGTCAAGCTCAGTTCACAGGTTTAATTAAATAATTCCTCTTTATTAAGACTCGGTCCGGCTGTGAAACGCCGCTTGTTGTGTTGTGTTACTGCTCACTGTCAGTTTGTCTGTTAGTGCACACGGCGTTACACACTGAACAGACCAGATAAGCACGTGTTATTAATACGTGTTTAATTAGGGGACAGATGAGACGTCCGTGGAGTAAACGAGGCTGAGGGCGTGTGAGTCTGAGTGCGGTGTGTAGTAACGGGTATGAGCGGCGATGTGCGGCGATGAGCTCTCCGGAGCCCGATGTTTCGCTGGTGTGGGTTTTAAATAGCTGTGCCGTGAGACGCACGCGTGGGAGTTTTTGTAGTGCCAGTAGTTTTTAGGAGCCGGTCTGAATGGAAAGTCACATTTTCATGTTTTTTGTGGGTAAAAGCCCCTCATGTTTGTTTAATTTCCTTTTTTTCATGATTATTGATTTGGATGGTATTATCAAAGTATGTTTACCATAAGAAAAGCAAAGACCAGAAAAAGAGGTGTCTGTGTGTGTGTGTGTGTGTGTGTGTGTGTTCAGTTGTGTGTATGTAGGTCTGTAAGAGTATAAACATCGGAGCGCTTAGTTGGTCTTATTTGTGCTAATTGATGGGAATTTGGCGTAACTCCTCCGCAGACACCGATCCGATGTCGTGCGCAAGCCGTCCTGCTCTCTGTAGCCGCTTTAACTGTTATAATGCCGCATGCATTGTCTGCTTGTAGCGCCACAGAAGATGGCCGGGATAGTAACGTCCGAGTAGCCTGAGCGATGTTGGAGAAGAGCTGTCGGATCGGTCAGCCGACTCACGGCTTCGGTCCTGCAAAATAAAAAGTGGTTTCTCTGGTTTTAACCAGCGCTGGACGAAGTCCACAAACCCTGTGCCTGAGTTAAAGTAGATACCAAGGTAAAACGTTCCTCCAGTAACAGTAGAAGCTCCTCCTTTAGACCTCCACTTGAGTAAAAGTACTAAAGTATTTACCTTCAAATGTACTTCAGTATAAAGTAAAAGTACTAAAAGGTTAAATAACTTCATGGAACTTGGTTCCAAGTTTAAGTTTAATAAAAACTGGCTTTAAACTCAGGATCACAGATGAGCTCCTTTACTATGTTGTGTGCAGGACATGTATGAGGATAGTGAGACAGTGGTGAGGTGTGCAGTTGGAGTGACAAATGGTTTCGAGGTGAAGGTGGGGTTACATCAGGGATCAGCTTTGAGCCCCTTCTTGTTTGCAATGGTGATGGACAGGTTGACAGATGAGGTCAGGCAGGAGGCTCCATGGACCATGATGTTCGCAGATGACATTGTAATCTGTGGTGAGAGTAGAGAGCAGGTGGAGGAGAATCTGGAGAGGTGGAGGTTTGCACTGGAGAGGAGAGGAATGAAGGTCAGTAGAGACAAGACGGAATACATGTGTGTGAATGAGAGGGAGGCAGGTGGAAAGGTGAAGATGCAAGGAGTAGAGGTCGTAAAGGTGGATGACTTCAAATATCTTGGGTCAACCATCCAGAGCAATGGACCGTGTAGAAAAGAGGTGAAGAAGAGGGTGCAGGCAGGATGGAGTGGGTGGAGACGGGTGTCAGGGCTGATGTGTGACAGAAGGACAGCAGCAAGAGTGAAAGGGAAGGTCTACAAGACAGTAGTGGTCCTGCTATGATGTCTGGTTTGGAGACTGTGGCTCTGTCTAAAAGACAGGAGGCTGAGCTGGAGGTGGCGGAGATGAAGATGCTGAGATTTTCGTTGGGAGTGACCAGGATGGACAAGATTAGAAATGAGCAGATCAGAGGGACAGTGAAGGTGGAGCAGTTTGGAGATAAAGCCAGAGAGGCCAGGTTGAGATGGTTTGGACATGTGTTGAGGAGGAATAGTGGAGATATTGGGCAAAGAATGTTGGAGATGGAGCTGCCGGGTAGAAGGAGAAGAGGTAGACCTCAGAGAAGGTTTATGGATGTAGTGAAGGTGGACATGGAGATGGTTGGTGTGAACGTAGAGGAGGCAGATGATCCACTGTGGCGACCCCTAAAGGGAGCAGCCAACAGGTCAAAACCAGCTTTAAACAAAGTGACCGCTGAACCAAAAAATACTAAAGTACAGAAACCAATTACATTTACTCGGTTACTCAGTTACTGTCCAGCACTGGTTTCAACACATTAACGTCCACATCATGTCGAGTTTGCTCGGTGTTCTCAGCGCAGATCTGCAGAAAACAGATCAAAGTGTTCATCTCCTTCCTTTATCGCTAATTTCGGTCTTGAGCTCACAAAGTGATCATTGGCTACATGAAAACTCCAATTCATGAATTAAAGCGTTATAACAGTGTAATAAGCTTGTGTGGGCCGTATTACATGTTCATCCGTCTGGACAGCTGTTCCGTATTCAGCTGATCAGTTTATCCCGATCAGAATCGTTTACGTGGTGAAATATTGAGTTTGGTGCTCAGTTGAACAGCTGAGACCGCGACGCCCGTTCTCTCTCTCTCCTAATGTCCAAGTAGTTTTAGTTACTCTCTAGTTACTTTTGTGTACCGAGTGTTTTCGTTATTGATTTTGGGGATTTATTGATTCATTGATTGACTCCTTATCGCCGCTCAGCTGTAGAGGGACCTGGTTTGACGTTCAGAGCCCTGCTCTTTTTCTCTGCTGTTAAATGGGTGATGTCGTTCGCCCCGGCTGTGCTCGATCGGTGGAGTCGCCTTCGGGGTCCGTTTGGTTCTTTAGTTTCAGCACTTGTCGGCTAATGTAACTGATGCTAGCCGTACACTAGAAGGCTCTGAGAAGACTGGAGTCTGACCTCCAGAGAGCCACGCCTACATGCGGCTTAACAGTCCGACAGCCATGAATCAGATACATATTCAGTCTAGAACCACATATGAAAGAGGCTCAGATCCGATTGGAGAGGATCCAGTTCGCGCGTCCGTGGCGAGCCGCTCGGAGGCGTCAGATCCGATTGGAGAGGATCCAGTTCGCGCGTCCGCGGCGAGCCGCTCGGAGGCGTCAGATCCGATTGGAGAGGATCCAGTTCGCGCGTCCGCGGCGAGCCGCTCGGAGGCGTCAGATCCGATTGGAGAAGATCCAGTTCGCGCGTCCGCGGCGAGCCGCTCGGAGGCGTCAGATCCGATTGGAGAGGATCCAATTCGCGCGTCCGCGGCGAGCCGCTCGGAGGCGTCAGATCCGATTGGAGAGGATCCAATTCGCGCGTCCGCGGCGAGCCGCTCGGAGGCGTCAGATCCGATTGGAGAGGATCCAATTCGCGCGTCCGCGGCGAGCCGCTCGGAGGCGTCAGATCCGATTGGAGAGGATCCAATTCGCGCGTCCGCGGCGAGCCGCTCGGAGGCGTCAGATCCGATTGGAGAGGATCCAATTCGCGCGTCCGCGGCGAGCCGCTCGGAGGCGTCAGATCCGATTGGAGAGGATCCAATTCGCGCGTCCGCGGCGAGCCGCTCGGAGGCGTCAGATCCGATTGGAGAGGATCCAGTTCGCGCGTCCGCGGCGAGCCGCTCGGAGGCGTCAGGTCCGATTGATCGCTCTCTCTCGTCTCTACGTGTCACTATATCAATGACCCAAGACCTAAGACTTGTAATATTGAACATGGTTGATTTTATCGCAGCACCAAGTGGCGCAACTCCAGCAAAACTCCAGCCTTTATGCCCACAGTGAAGGTCATGTGGCCCGAGGACGGTCGAGTAGGTGTTATAGAATAGACCGTGTGGTTTCTGGCGCTGTAAACATGGCCTGGAGGTGTGCAGTTAGCACAGTGCTAATTGGTGACCGGCTGTTTTTAGCTGATGGATTGGCGGTTTTCAGTAATGTGTGTGTGTGTGTGTGTGTGTGTGTGTGTGTGTGTGTGTTCTGGGATTTGCCCTCTGGATGCCCCTTCGCTTGGACACTCCTGGGTTAACTGTGTGGAGAAGTTCTGCTGCCGGTCAGCAGTTGAAGACTTGGGGTTTGAGATTAAGGTTCATGTTGAAGTTCAGGAAGAAGGTCAGAGAGAAGATCGTAGGCCTGTCACAATTGCCTGATTGCAGTTACTTGAGCTCATTGTTGAATTATTTTCCACGCTATAGGATGTGAGTTAGCTGCGTTTTCATCAGTTAGGAAAACTCCGGAAGTTCTAACTTCTGCCTGGTGCTCTGAGACCTGTGGAGGGCAGCGGTGAGCGCTGGTTTGAGCTGTGCTCGGAGTGTCAGGGCCAGTTCAGGGCTGTGCTTTTAATACAAACACCGGTCATCGCAGAATCCGATGGTGACGGGTCTGTTACTGGCCTGGCTGCACAGATTAGTCGGTAAAGTTATAAGGCGACGTCCTCGGCGTGTAACGAGGGGCAGTAATGTGGCAGAGCATCGCCACGCTTCGTTTTCTCTTCACAACACTGGGAATCCATCACGTTTAGTTTTTCTGTGCGTTGATTATTTGGAACAGGCAAAAATGAACCAGCTCTGCTATCAAGAACCATCAGTGCAGTCATTTTCACACACTACACTGCAGGGCTGAGCGTTTTATCTTCAAACCATGTTCCTTAACGGCGTGTTCACTGATCGCAGCGCAGAACGTATTAAATGTTGAATGCATTAATTTTTTTGTGTTTTTAGTCAGAGGTGGTTATACGGCTTCTACTGTTTCATTTAAAAAGCTCTATAATGTTCATATGATCCACACAGTCGCTCTGACAGACTGTAATACACTACAGGAAGCGTAGGGGGCGATACGGCTTCTACTGTTTCATTTAAAAAGCTCTATAATGTTCATATGATCCACACAGTCGCTCTGACAGACTGTAATACACTACAGGAAGCGTAGGGGGCGATACGGCTTCTACTGTTTCATTTAAAAAGCTCTATAATGTTCATATGATCCACACAGTCGCTCTGACAGACTGTAATACACTACAGGAAGCGTAGGGGGCGATACGGCTTCTACTGTTTCATTTAAAAAGCTCTATAATGTTCATATGATCCACACAGTCGCTCTGACAGACTGTAATACACTACAGGAAGCGTAGGGGGCGATACGGCTTCTACTGTTTCATTTAAAAAGCTCTATAATGTTCATATGATCCACACAGTCGCTCTGACAGACTGTAATACACTACAGGAAGCGTAGGGGGCGATACGGCTTCTACTGTTTCATTTAAAAAGCTCTATAATGTTCATATGATCCACACAGTCGCTCTGACAGACTGTAATACACTACAGGAAGCGTAGGGGGCGATACGGCTTCTACTGTTTCATTTAAAAAGCTCTATAATGTTCATATGATCCACACAGTCGCTCTGACAGACTGTAATACACTACAGGAAGCGTAGGGGGCGATACGGCTTCTACTGTTTCATTTAAAAAGCTCTATAATGTTCATATGATCCACACAGTCGCTCTGACAGACTGTAATACACTACAGGAAGCGTAGGGGGCGATACGGCTTCTACTGTTTCATTTAAAAAGCTCTATAATGTACATATGATCCACACAGTCGCTCTGACAGACTGTAATACACTACAGGAAGCGTAGGGGGCGGTACGGCTTCTACTGTTTCATTTAAAAAGCTCTATAATGTTCATATGATCCACACAGTCGCTCTGACAGACTGTAATACACTACAGGAAGCGTAGGGGGCGATACGGCTTCTACTGTTTCATTTAAAAAGCTCTATAATGTTCATATGATCCACACAGTCGCTCTGACAGACTGTAATACACTACAGGAAGCGTAGGGGGCGATACGGCTTCTACTGTTTCATTTAAAAAGCTCTATAATGTCCATATGATCCACACAGTCGCTCTGACAGACTGTAATACACTACAGGAAGCGTAGGGGGCGATACGGCTTCTACTGTTTCATTTAAAAAGCTCTACAATGTACATATGATCCACACAGTCGCTCTGACAGACTGTAATACTCTACAGGAAGCGTAGGGGGCGATACGGCTTCTACTGTTTCATTTAAAAAGCTCTATAATGATCATATGATCCACACAGTCGCTCTGACAGACTGTAATACACTACAGGAAGCGTAGGGGGCGATACGGCTTCTACTGTTTCATTTAAAAAGCTCTATAATGTTCATATGATCCACACAGTCGCTCTGACAGACTGTAATACACTACAGGAAGCGTAGGGGGCGATACGGCTTCTACTGTTTCATTTAAAAAGCTCTACAATGTACATATGATCCACACAGTCGCTCTGACAGACTGTAATACACTACAGGAAGCGTAGGGGGCGATACGGCTTCTACTGTTTCATTTAAAAAGCTCTATAATGTTCATATGATCCACACAGTCGCTCTGACAGACTGTAATACACTACAGGAAGCGTAGGGGGCGACAAGGCTTCTACTGTTTCATTTAAAAAGCTCTACAATGTACATATGATCCACACAGTCGCTCTGACAGACTGTAATACACTACAGGAAGCGTAGGGGGCGATACGGCTTCTACTGTTTCATTTAAAAAGCTCTATAATGTTCATATGATCCACACAGTCGCTCTGACAGACTGTAATACACTACAGGAAGCGTAGGGGGTGATACGGCTTCTACTGTTTCATTTAAAAAGCTCTACAATGTACATATGATCCACACAGTCGCTCTGACAGACTGTAATACTCTACAGGAAGCGTGGGGGGCGATACGGCTTCTACTGTTTCATTTAAAAAGCTCTACAATGTACATATGATCCACACAGTCGCTCTGACAGACTGTAATACACTACAGGAAGCGTGGGGGGCGATACGGCTTCTACTGTTTCATTTAAAAAGCTCTATAATGTTCATATGATCCACACAGTCGCTCTGACAGACTGTAATACACTACAGGAAGCGTAGGGGGCGATACGGCTTCTACTGTTTCATTTAAAAAGCTCTATAATGTTCATATGATCCACACAGTCGCTCTGACAGACTGTAATACACTACAGGAAGCGTAGGGGGCGATACGGCTTCTACTGTTTCATTTAAAAAGCTCTATAATGTTCATATGATCCACACAGTCGCTCTGACAGACTGTAATACACTACAGGAAGCGTAGGGGGCGATACGGCTTCTACTGTTTCATTTAAAAAGCTCTATAATGTTCATATGATCCACACAGTCGCTCTGACAGACTGTAATACACTACAGGAAGCGTAGGGGGCGATACGGCTTCTACTGTTTCATTTAAAAAGCTCTATAATGTTCATGTGAGAGAAGAAATGTAGTGGTCTGAATGTCTAAAGCAATTAAAACAGATTTTGTCTAAAATTAATCCTCCTAAAGGGGAACTCCTAGTTTTTTCCCCATGTTTTGGGTGCAGTCAGAGAGATCCAGAGGGTTTGGTGTGAAGCGGTTCAGACGTCTTTACAGTGGTGGTGATGGGAACCAGACGTCGCCATGACTACAACACAGATATAGACACTTTATTTACCATCCAGAACCACCAGAGAACCTACACGAGTCTTCTGAGCTTATATGGAATGTTGATGATGGAAAACAGTGGAAAATCTGGAATAATGAGTTTTCTTTGGGGACTATTTTGCCGCACAGCGCCCTGCATGTCTCCCTCCACCATGAATGGAGTTGAAGTTCTCTAAACTCTCATAAAACAGCGTCTCAGTCATCAGGCAGTGAATTCAGAACCAGTTCATGTAGGAACTTTCTGTAGGAGCTTTTAGAGGGACGTCTGGTTCCCATCACCACCACTGTGAGGAGCTTTTAGAGGGACGTCTGGTTCCCATCACCACCACTGTGAGGAGCTTTTAGAGGGACGTCTGGTTCCCATCACCACCACTGTGAACAATTTTAGAAAGAGTGAAGTTCTCCTTTTGTTCAGGTGTTTATTTGAGCGCAGTCTAAGTTTAGAGATTAAGTGTCTTCGCCCCGCCCTGATAACGAACTGTCTCCATGCTTTGTTGTGGGTTCCTTTGTCCGAGTGATGATACAGTTGAACTCTCTCTCTGAGTAACTGCAGTTACACTGCTGGACACTGATCAGATCTGACCGGACAGAGGGTTCCCGCTGATGGGAGTGTGGCACCGTCGCTGAGCGCAGCGTCTAAAGGTTGTGTTTGTGGTTCCGTCTGCAGGCCTTGTAGCACACAGCGATCTGGATGAGCGGGCCATCGAAGCCTTGAAGGAGTTCAATGAGGAAGGTGCACTGCACGTTCTCGTCCAGTTTAAGGAGAGCGACCTATCCCATGTGCAAGTAAGTGTGCGCACTCACACGGGTTAACCTTTAGAGGGCGCCAGGGTCTGGTTGTGAGATTAGAGCCAGTGTCCTACCCTGCACAACGTTTTGGTGTATTTGTGTCCAGTCATTTTCCTCTGTGATCATTTTCCAACCTCTGTGTCTCTTACGCTTAAACAGGCTGGTTGATATGACTGATTTATGTAAATGAGCTCTTTTCTGATTGGCTCTGCTTCATTTAAAATGCGCCCCCGAGCTGAAACTCTCCTTATAAGTTCGTTGTTAATTAACGGAGTCGGGAGTGAACGGGACGTCTTAAAACTTTATGTATTTGTTAATGTGTACAGTTCCTTTGTTGTAGAGGTGAGGAAGTGTGTGTGTGTGTGGGGGGGGGGGGGTTGACAGGTGTTCCAGTCTCTTACGTGGCCACAGGTGTATAAAGCCGAGCCCCTCGCCCTGCAGACTGCTTCTACAGACATTAGTGAAAGAATGGGTCGCTCTCAGGAGCTCAGTGAGTTCCAGCGTGGTACCGTGATCGGACGCCACCTGTGCAGCAAGTCCAGTCGTGAAATTTCCTCACTACTAAATATTCCACAGTCCACTGTCAGTGGGATTATAACACAGTGGAAGCGATTGGGAACGACAGCAACTCAGCCACGAAGTGGTCGGCCACGTAAAATGACAGAGCGGTCAGCGGGTGCTGAGGGGCATAGAGCGCAGAGGTCACCGACTTTCTGCAGAGTCCATCACTACAGACCTCCAAACTTCATGTGGCCTTCAGATCAGCTCCAGAACAGCGTAGAGAGCTTCATGGAATGGGTTTCCATGGCCGAGCAGCTGCATCCAAGCCTTACATCACCAAGCGCAATGCAAAGCGTGGAATGCAGTGGAGTAAAGCGCCGCCACTGGACTCTAGAGCAGTGGAGACGTGTTCTCTGGAGTGACCAATCACGCTTCTCCGTCTGGAAATCCGATGGACGAGTCTGGGTTTGGCGGTTGCCAGGAGACGGTACTTGTCTGACTGCATTGTGCTGAGTGTAAAGTTTGGTGGAGGGGGGATCATGGTGTGGGGCTGTTTTTCAGGAGTTGGGCTCGGCGCCTTAGTTCCAGTGAAAGGAACTCTTAAAGCTTCAGCACCAAGAGATTTTGGACAATTTCACGCTCCCAACTTTGTGGGAACAGTTTGGGGACGGTCCCTTCCTGTTCCAACAT
>NC_051214.1:891378-893878 GCF_015220715.1 Pygocentrus nattereri
TTGAAGCCGGTTTTTAGAAATGAGCTGCTCATGCGACGCCAGAGTGATGGACGTAGAGATGCACCTGTTGAGCGAACTTCAAAATTTGAGGAGTAAGGTGGGGGGACATCAAACAACCCTGGACAAATGGTATAAGCTGTAGTTTGGATCCCCGTGTTTGCTCTGTTGGGGTCTCTCGAGACCCTGAGCCACCTGGTGCTGAAATAAAGAAGCCTTTTCCCTCTTTCCACAAACTCGGTGTCTGAAGACTCTTTCCTTCGAGGACTTGGAACAGTTATTATTGAAAGTGTTTAGCTGGTATTAAAACATTTTTTATTCATATTATATTTGAAATGGCGAAATGTTTAATGTGGAATCGCGGCCACTGTTCGCGTTTGTCTCGCGGACCTTTTGGCTGTGTTTACATTACCAGCTCTCCTAAAGATGATGGTTCTGTAGCAGAGCAGGCGGCTTCATCTGGACCCATGAGCACTGAAAAACGTTTTTCGTGGTTCTCTGCACGGTGAAAGTGTTCCTCAGGTTGACGGAGAACGTGCAAATGCTTTTATTTCAACAGGCGGCGTTCGCTTTAAAGGTTACGTCTGCCGGTTTTGATCAAAGCGGCGTTGAAGACGAAGGAGGACGGCTGTTATAAACGGTCGTGCAGGGTTGCGTCAGTTGTCGTGACGAGCTCTTGTAGGCGTCGTGTAGCCTTGGGAACAGACCCGACAGTAAAGTGTTACGGAAAGATTAAAAAACCAGGAATTTCTGCGATGAGATTGGAAACGTGAGCACAGCCTTGCGTGCGATGGGTCAGGTGTGCTCACTGTGCCTGTTTCTGTGTTTGTGTCTGCAGATTTTTGTGGGTAAGATCCCGCGGGATCTGTTCGAGGATGAGCTGGTGCCCCTGTTTGAGAAGGCTGGGCCGATCTGGGACCTGCGGCTGATGATGGACCCGCTGAGCGGTCTGAACCGCGGATACGCCTTCGTCACTTTCTGCACTAAAGAGGCCGCGCAGGAGGCCGTAAAGCTGGTCAGTCACTCAAATCGTTGGCTGGACCCGTTGAGCAGTAGGAGACGCCCGTGGCTCCGAGCGTAATGATGATGCGTTGATTTGATTTTTCTCTCTTCAGTGTAACAATCATGAAATCCGGCCGGGAAAGCAGATCGGAGTGTGTATATCGGTGGCCAACAACAGACTATTCGTGGGCTCCATTCCGAAGAGCAAGACGAAAGAACAGATCGTAGAGGAGTTCGCTAAAGTCACAGGTGAGTGAAGGACCTGGCTGCTGTCGGGTGAGGCAGCGTCGCTCGACTGTAACGGTGTTGGTACATCTCCTTAAAACCTACTCAGACAGGCGTCCCTGTCCTGCCACGCAGTCAGATGCATGCGGCGGGTCCCCTTTGGTGTAATGTTGAGAGAAAATGGAGTAAAATAGTCAAAACGAGCTGTAGTGAGATGCTGGTTTAGTGTGGAGCGGCAGCTCTTGGGCGCAGCAGGTTCCTTCGTTTTATTATTGTTGAGTTAATTGTTTTTATTCAGCGTTGTACCTACAGCTCTGCACTAAATCTGAGTAAATGAGTAACAATCCTGTGTTTTCAGAGGGCCTGAGTGACGTTATCCTGTACCACCAGCCAGACGATAAGAAGAAGAACCGAGGGTTCTGTTTCCTGGAGTATGAGGACCATAAGACGGCGGCACAGGCCCGGCGCAGGCTGATGAGCGGGAAGGTGAAGGTTTGGGGGAACGTTGTTACAGTCGAGTGGGCCGACCCCATTGAGGACCCCGACCCAGAGGTCATGGCCAAGGTGAGAACCGCCCGGCGCTGGACGTTTGGCGCCACTGTGTTCTCTGAGTGTGTGTTTAATTCTTCTCAGAGTGGGATTGATGTAAACTATGGATTCACCAAAAAGGACACTAGGATGACCCATTCAGTTCTTGATCGAAAGAGTAAAGTTAAAACTACGGTAAAATTAGAGGATGGTAGATGTCCAGGAGCAGGGTCAGAAAATACTGCGGTAGAGGATGGTAGATGTCCAGGAGCAGGGTCAGAAAATACTGCGGTAGAGGATGGTAGATGTCCAGGAGCAGGGTCAGAAAATACTGCGGTAGAGGATGGTAGATGTCCAGGAGCAGGGTCAGAAAATACTGCGGTAGAGGATGGTAGATGTCCAGGAGCAGGGTCAGAAAATACTGCGGTAGAGGATGGTAGATGTCCAGGAGCAGGGTCAGAAAATACTGCGGTAGAGGATGGTAGATGTCCAGGAGCAGGGTCAGAAAATACTGCGGTAGAGGATGGTAGATGTCCAGGAGCAGGGTCAGAAAATACTGCGGTAGAGGATGGTAGATGTCCAGGAGCAGGGTCAGAAAATACTGCGGTAGAGGATGGTAGATGTCCAGGAGCAGGGTCAGAAAATACTGCGGTAGAGGATGGTAGATGTCCAGGAGCAGGGTCGGCAAATCCTTGGGATTCCAGCTCCATTTCAGGTTCTGCAGCGAGACCTTAGACGCTGTAGGAAC
>NC_051214.1:898878-911378 GCF_015220715.1 Pygocentrus nattereri
TCACTTTATAATTTAACATCTTTAGTGTTTTTTTCCCTCTTTGTCGATGTTCTGAGGGGTCATCAGTTTCGGCTTTAGGTCAGCGCGGTTTGTTTTCCTGCCTAAACACCTGACTCGGCTCTGAAACTGATCAGGTCCGGTTTAAGCAGGGAAAACCAGCCATCTGTGCTTGTTTCGGTCATATTTTAAGGTCTGGAATTGATGATCCCTCGTTTGTGTTGTCGCTGTCATATCAGAACCTCACCCCATTATTTATTATTATTATTATTATTATTATTATTATTATCACTTTCTGTCTTACGTTTCGTGGCTGCTTCAAATAGAAACGCCCGGGTCCAAAAGGCTTTAGAATATGAATTAGGCCATTTTATTTTGGTTAATGTGAGTAACCGTGAACCCCCCTTTCCCCTCAGGGTCCTGGTTTCTGTGTTCGGGTGTTGGGTTTTGTTAGGACAGCGACGCTGTGACTGTGCTGGTTTAGTCTGATGTGGCGTTCCGTCTAATCCGTGTTCCTTTTGTTACCCGACGAGCAGGGAAAGGGGCTGGAGAGTGGTGCTGAACAGTCCCTCTGAGCACGGAGCGCCCCTCGCTGAGCCGCTCTCCGCCGGACAGCGCCCCCCGGAGGTCAGCGGTAAGGTCCAGAACACTGCGGTCCACTCCTGTTCCTGCCTTACGGAGAGATCATAACTGCTCATGACTGACGCCTGAGATCACAGCAGAGGCTTCGTCTCCTTTTACTATTTAATGCTGTTTTTGTTTTTGTTTGTTTGTTTGTTTGTTTGTTTTTGTTTCCCCCCCAGTTTTTTTATTCACGTAATTGGTGACCTGTTTGTGCCCCGTGTGCTAAAAGTCCCCAAAGAAAACAGTCCGCCGTTCAGCGCTCAGAGTTGCTGAAGGAGCTGCTGTTGTTCGCCCCAAGCATTCTTATCCTTTATGTAAAAAAAAGAAAAATGATTTTTTGCACTTTTTGTATGTTTTTGTAGTTTTGATTTTGTTTTTATGATGTCTTGCAGGTGTGAACCACCTGGCCTGCTCGGTCAGGCATTCCAGGAAAAAAAAAAAAAGATATGGTTCATTTAAGAACCTTTAGTTTTGCTTTTGTTGTTGTTGGTGTTTGTTATTGTTGAAGGAGAAGTTCACCAAAAAATCAAATT
The DNA here is from genome assembly GCF_015220715.1 of Pygocentrus nattereri. Taxonomy (NCBI): domain Eukaryota; kingdom Metazoa; phylum Chordata; class Actinopteri; order Characiformes; family Serrasalmidae; genus Pygocentrus; species Pygocentrus nattereri. The sequence continues at coordinate 900,033 of NC_051214.1, forward strand.
TGCACACTTTCCCAGCTTTACGTCATCAGCCGAGAGAGGTTCGCCGTCTTTAGTCTGAGCGCTGGAGCTACGACGCCAATGCTGAAGTTAATACCCCCCCCCCATTTTAAACGGTGTCCACTCTATTAGACACTCCTACCTCGTCGGTCCATCTTGTAGATGTAAAGTCAGAGACGACAGCTCATCTGCTGCTGCACAGTTTGTGTTGGTCATCCAGTCCTTCATCAGTGGTCACAGGACGCTGCCCACAGGACGCTGCCCACAGGACGCTGCCCACAGGATGCTGCCCACTGGATATGTTTGGTTGGTGGACTATTCTCAGTCCAGTAGAGACACTGAGGGGTTTAAAAGCTCCAGCAGCACTGCTGTCTGATCCACTCAGACCAGCACAACACCACCACGTCAGTGTCAATGCAGTGCTGAGAATGACCCACCGCCCAAACAGTACCTGCTCTGTGAGGGTCCATGGGGGTCCTGACCACTGAAGAACAGGGTAACAGAGTATCAGAGAAACAGATGGACTACAGTCTGTAACTGTAGAACTACAGAGTGCAGCTATACGGTCAGTGGAGCTGATAAAGTGGACAGTGAGCGGAGAAACAAGGAGGTGGTCAGAATAAAGTGCAGAGTCGGCGCTCCGTATCGGCAGACGGTCAGGTGCAGATTCATCCGACGCAACGTGCTGATGACGTTCAGTTACTTGTTCGCTGCGTCGCCTCGCGGCTCCAGCGCTGAAGCTGGACGTGTCTCGGCTGCTGGACTACATTTGGGACAACGGTGGGGAAACTGTGAACTAGGTTGGTGGGTTTTTGGGTGGACTGCTCCTTTCTAAAGGGTCTGTTAACTACCTCAGCGTGGAGGCGGGAGACTACCCTCTCTGTAATGTACATAAACACGGAGACTCGTACCGAGCGCAGGGCTTTTCTACTCGACTTTATGCACAAAGGCGACAGCGGAGCCGATCTACTTTAGTGTATTATAGTTTTATAACGCTGTTCCGATGATGCTGCCAGCACTCAGACTGTGTGTGTGTGTGTGTGTGTGTGTGCGCGCGCGCTGACCGTGTGTGTGTGTGTGTGTGTGTGTGACACTCAGATGATGAGTCTAAACTAAGCCTTGCCTTCGTCTCCTCTCAGCTCTAAAAGCTGCCCCCCTCCTCCCCCCAAGAGGTGTCTAGTTACTGGTTGTATTATAGTTTAGGACATTTTTCCCTTTTTTGTTTTTCTTTTTTTGGTAAAGCTTTGAACATAAAGGATAAAAATACTTTTTTTGAGAAGCTTTAGCAGACCCCCCCCCCCTGCATATCAGTGAGTCTTAATTATTATTATAATTTTTTTTAACAACCTGTTTTTATGGTTGCAAATGTAATTATTTGGAAAATGTTCACATATCCTGTGTTTGTTTACCAGGGTCTGCTTTACGTAAACATGCGCAACATGACTGAAGCACCGTCTATCTTAAAGGGTAAGTTCAGCAACGGCGGCTCGTCTGGTTACAGACACCGAAACCAGAAACTTCGTAGCTTTACAGAGCGCTGGTATGAAATCACACTCAGTCTAATGAGAAACTGTAGAACAGACTCGGTTTATATCACAATACCTACATTTAGAGTCGGTTATTCATTCAGCCTAATGAGAAACTGTAGAACGGACTCGGTTTATATCACAATACCTACATTTAGAGTCGGTTATTCATTCAGTCTAATGAGAAACTGTAGAACGGACTCGGTTTATATCACAATACCTACATTTAGAGTCGGTTATTCATTCAGTCTAATGAGAAACTGTAGAACAGACTCGGTTTATATCACAATACCTACATTTAGAGTCGGTTATTCATTCAGCCTAATGAGAAACTGTAGAACGGACTCGGTTTATATCACAATACCTACATTTAGAGTCGGTTATTCATTCAGCCTAATGAGAAACTGTAGAACAGACTCGGTTTATATCACAATACCTACATTTAGAGCCGGTTATTCATTCAGTCTAATGAGAAACTGTAGAACAGACTCGGTTTATATCACAATACCTACATTTAGAGTCGGTTATTCATTCAGTCTAATGAGAAACTGTAGAACAGACTCGGTTTATATCACAATACCTACATTTAGAGCCAGTTATTCATTCAGTCTAATGAGAAACTGTAGAACGGACTCGGTTTATATCACAATACCTACATTTAGAGTCGGTTATTCATTCAGCCTAATGAGAAACTGTAGAACGGACTCGGTTTATATCACAATACCTACATTTAGAGTCGGTTATTCATTCAGCCTAATGAGAAACTGTAGAACGGACTCGGTTTATATCACAATACCTACATTTAGAGTCGGTTATTCATTCAGTCTAATGAGAAACTGTAGAACAGACTCGGTTTATATCACAATACCTACATTTAGAGTCGGTTATTCATTCAGTCTAATGAGAAACTAGAACAGACTCGGTTTATATCACAATACCTACATTTAGAGTCGGTTATTCATTCAGTCTAATGAGAAACTGTAGAACGGACTCGGTTTATATCACAATACCTACATTTAGAGTCGGTTATTCATTCAGTCTAATGAGAAACTGTAGAACGGACTCGGTTTATATCACAATACCTACATTTAGAGTCGGTTATTCATTCAGTCTAATGAGAAACTGTAGAACAGACTCGGTTTATATCACAATACCTACATTTAGAGTCGGTTATTCATTCAGTCTAATGAGAAACTGTAGAACAGACTCGGTTTATATCACAATACCTACATTTAGAGTCGGTTATTCATTCAGTCTAATGAGAAACTGTAGAACGGACTCGGTTTATATCACAATACCTACATTTAGAGTCGGTTATTCATTCAGTCTAACGAGAAACTGTAGAACGGACTCGGTTTATATAACAATACCTACATTTAGAGCCGGTTATTCATTCAGTCTAATGAGAAACTGTAGAACGGACTCGGTTTATATCACAATACCTACATTTAGAGTCGGTTATTCATTCAGCCTAATGAGAAACTGTAGAACGGACTCGGTTTATATCACAATACCTACATTTAGAGTCGGTTATTCATTCAGCCTAATGAGAAACTGTAGAACGGACTCGGTTTATATCACAATACCTACATTTAGAGTCGGTTATTCATTCAGCCTAATGAGAAACTGTAGAACGGACTCGGTTTATATCACAATACCTACATTTAGAGTCGGTTATTCATTCAGTCTAATGAGAAACTGTAGAACGGACTCGGTTTATATCACAATACCTACATTTAGAGTCGGTTATTCATTCAGTCTAACGAGAAACTGTAGAACGGACTCGGTTTATATCACAATACCTACATTTAGAGCCGGTTATTCATTCAGTCTAATGAGAAACTGTAGAACGGACTCGGTTTATATCACAATACCTACATTTAGAGTCGGTTATTCATTCAGCCTAATGAGAAACTGTAGAACGGACTCGGTTTATATCACAATACCTACATTTAGAGTCGGTTATTCATTCAGCCTAATGAGAAACTGTAGAACGGACTCGGTTTATATCACAATACCTACATTTAGAGTCGGTTATTCATTCAGCCTAATGAGAAACTGTAGAACGGACTCGGTTTATATCACAATACCTACATTTAGAGTCGGTTATTCATTCAGCCTAATGAGAAACTGTAGAACGGACTCGGTTTATATCACAATACCTACATTTAGAGTCGGTTATTCATTCAGCCTAATGAGAAACTGTAGAACGGACTCGGTTTATATCACAATACCTACATTTAGAGTCGGTTATTCATTCAGTCTAATGAGAAACTGTAGAACGGACTCGGTTTATATCACAATACCTACATTTAGAGCCGGTTATTCATTCAGTCTAATGAGAAACTGTAGAACGGACTCGGTTTATATCACAATACCTACATTTAGAGCCGGTTATTCATTCAGTCTAATGAGAAACTGTAGAACGGACTCGGTTTATATCACAATACCTACATTTAGAGTCGGTTATTCATTCAGCCTAATGAGAAACTGTAGAACGGACTCGGTTTATATCACAATACCTACATTTAGAGTCGGTTATTCATTCAGCCTAATGAGAAACTGTAGAACGGACTCGGTTTATATCACAATACCTACATTTAGAGTCGGTTATTCATTCAGTCTAATGAGAAACTGTAGAACGGACTCGGTTTATATCACAATACCTACATTTAGAGTCGGTTATTCATTCAGCCTAATGAGAAACTGTAGAACGGACTCGGTTTATATCACAATACCTACATTTAGAGTCGGTTATTCATTCAGCCTAATGAGAAACTGTAGAACGGACTCGGTTTATATCACAATACCTACATTTAGAGCCGGTTATTCATTCAGTCTAATGAGAAACTGTAGAACGGACTCGGTTTATATCACAATACCTACATTTAGAGCCGGTTATTCATTCAGTCTAATGAGAAACTGTAGAACGGACTCGGTTTATATCACAATACCTACATTTAGAGTCGGTTATTCATTCAGTCTAATGAGAAACTGTAGAACGGACTCGGTTTATATCACAATACCTACATTTAGAGTCGGTTATTCATTCAGTCTAATGAGAAACTGTAGAACGGACTCGGTTTATATCACAATACCTACATTTAGAGCCGGTTATTCATTCAGCCTAATGAGAAACTGTAGAACGGACTCGGTTTATATCACAATACCTACATTTAGAGTCGGTTATTCATTCAGCCTAATGAGAAACTGTATAACGGACTCGGTTTATATCACAATACCTACATTTAGAGTCGGTTATTCATTCAGTCTAATGAGAAACTGTAGAACGGACTCGGTTTATATCACAATACCTACATTTAGAGTCGGTTATTCATTCAGTCTAATGAGAAACTGTAGAACGGACTCGGTTTATATCACAATACCTACATTTAGAGCCGGTTATTCATTCAGTCTAATGAGAAACTGTAGAACGGACTCGGTTTATATCACAATACCTACATTTAGAGTCGGTTATTCATTCAGTCTAATGAGAAACTGTAGAACGGACTCGGTTTATATCACAATACCTACATTTAGAGTCGGTTATTCATTCAGTCTAATGAGAAACTGTAGAACGGACTCGGTTTATATCACAATACCTACATTTAGAGTCGGTTATTCATTCAGTCTAATGAGAAACTGTAGAACGGACTCGGTTTATATCACAATACCACATACAGAATAAAAGTCCTTTGAAATGAATCCCTGGCTTTAAGTGTCTGTACTTGAGATATAAACTCATGTTCTCATCAAAGGTTGTTTGAAAAGCAGGATTTTCTCAGTTAGCCAGATGATTTAATCCCGGACTTTTTAATGAACTCTGCTGGGTAAAACTCCCGATCCAGCTCGTCGGCTCATCGTTGGCCGCTGTTCAGCTGTTCAGATGTGTTGAGGTTTAGAAAATCCAGCTGCTTAAAAGGAAAGATGTCGTTCTGGGATTTATCCTGAAGCTGTATCCGAGGAATGTTCAGCGTTCATCTCCTGCATCTGTGGAGCTTATTAGCACGGATATCGTTTCGGCTGCTGTCGGCTTTCAGTTTGAAGCTCGGCGGGTTTTCTGGGTTCAGGGAGACGCGCTGGAGTCTTTTACCGTGATGATCGACCGTAAGGTCCAGGTCCAGGTCCAGTGGGCAGAGATCGGGCCGTTGTGGTGTCTGTAACCAGAGCGCGGTGGTTCTGCTGGACGGTCTGAGAGAGAAGGTGCCTTTTTTATTCACGTTTGTGCTGTTTAGTGTGAAACACGCAGCACCGGGTTGAGCATGTTAGCGCTAGCGTCGTTAGCTTGCTCTCGATCCTGCTCACCAGGCCTGGGAAGCCACGGCGCCGGACTGCTGTTTACGGATTGTCGACCGAGTGTGTGGACTGGGTTTTGAACACAGCCAATTCATCAATACTCCTGATTTTCTCTTTCTTTTCCCCCCGGATGTGTTTGGTTTTAAATGAACTATTGGTGCATAAATGTTTTTTGCATTCTTGCAAATAAAATGTTTTATACTGTAAACAAAAGCAGCTTCGAGTTTGATTTGACCTGTGAATTCATCCTGAAAAACTGCCTTCAGCGCAGAAACTTCATTTATATTTATAATTATATTAGGAAATATCAGTTAAACATACTGTACCGCTACAGCAGCAGGTGCTCAGTCTTCAGTTGTCTTTAGAATTCTCTCAGTAGCAGTAACGTTAACCAATCAGCTCTCAGTAGCAGTAACTCTAACCAATCAGCTCTCAGTAGCAGTAACTCTAACCAATCAGCTCTCAGTAGCAGTAACGCTGACCAATCAGCTCTCAGTAGCAGTAACTCTAACCAATCAGCTCTCAGTAGCAGTAACTCTAACCAATCAGCTCTCAGTAGCAGTAACTCTAACCAATCAGCTCTCAGTAGCAGTAACGCTAACCAATCAGCTCTCAGTAGCAGTAACTCTAACTAATCAGCTCTCAGTAGCAGTAACGCTAACCAATCAGCTCTCAGCAGCAGTAACGCTAACCAATCAGCTCTCAGTAGCAGTAACTCTAACCAATCAGCTCTCAGTAGCAGTAACGCTAACCAGTCAGCTCTCAGTAGCAGTAACGCTAACCAATCAGCTCTCAGTAGCAGTAACACTAACCAATCAGCTCTCAGTAGCAGTAACGCTAACCAATCAGCTCTCAGTAGCAGTAACTCTAACCAATCAGCTCTCAGTAGCAGTAACACTAACCAATCAGCTCTCAGTAGCAGTAACACTAACCAATCAGCTCTCAGTAGCAGTAACACTAACCAATCAGCTCTCAGTAGCAGTGACTCTAACCAAACAGCTCTCAGTAGCAGTAACACTGACCAATCAGCTCTCAGTAGCAGTAACTCTAACTAATCAGCTCTCAGTAGCAGTAACACTAACCAATCAGCTCTCAGTAGCAGTAACTCTAACCAATCAGCTCTCAGTAGCAGTAACTCTAACCAATCAGCTCTCAGTAGCAGCAACGCTAACCAATCAGCTCTCAGTAGCAGTAACGCTAACCAATCAGCTCTCAGTAGCAGTGACTCTAACCAAACAGCTCTCAGTAGCAGTAACACTAACCAATCAGCTCTCAGTAGCAGTAACACTAACCAATCAGCTCTCAGTAGCAGTAACTCTAACCAATCAGCTCTCAGTAGCAGTAACACTAACCAATCAGCTCTCAGTAGCAGTAACTCTAACCAATCAGCTCTCAGTAGCAGTAACACTAACCAATCAGCTCTCAGTCGCAGTAACACTAACCAATCAGCTCTCAGTAGCAGTAACACTAACCAATCAGCTCTCAGTAGCAGTAACTCTAACCAATCAGCTCTCAGTAGCAGTAACTCTAACCAATCAGCTCTCAGTAGCAGTAACACTAACCAATCAGCTCTCAGTAGCAGTAACACTAACCAATCAGCTCTCAGTAGCAGTAACTCTAACCAATCAGCTCTCAGTAGCAGTAACACTAACCAATCAGCTCTCAGTAGCAGTAACTCTAACCAATCAGCTCTCAGTAGCAGTAACACTAACCAATCAGCTCTCAGTAGCAGTAACTCTAACCAATCAGCTCTCAGTAGCAGTAACACTAACCAATCAGCTCTCAGTAGCAGTAACACTAACCAATCAGCTCTCAGTAGCAGTAACGCTAACCAATCAGCTCTCAGTAGCAGTAACACTAACCAATCAGCTCTCAGTAGCAGTAACTCTAACCAATCAGCTCTCAGTAGCAGTAACACTAACCAATCAGCTCTCAGTAGCAGTAACTCTAACCAATCAGCTCTCAGTAGCAGTAACACTAACCAATCAGCTCTCAGTAGCAGTAACTCTAACCAATCAGCTCTCAGTAGCAGTAACACTAACCAATCAGCTCTCAGTAGCAGTAACGCTAACCAATCAGGTCTCAGTCGCAGTAACGCTAACCAATCAGGTCTCAGTCGCAGTAACGCTAACCAATCAGCTCTCAGTAGCAGTAACACTAACCAATCAGCTCTCAGTAGCAGTAACTCTAACCAATCAGCTCTCAGTAGCAGTAACTCTAACCAATCAGCTCTCAGTAGCAGTAACTCTAACCAATCAGCTCTCAGTAGCAGTAACACTAACCAATCAGCTCTCAGTAGCAGTAACACTAACCAATCAGGTCTCAGTCGCAGTAACGCTAACCAATCAGCTCTCAGTAGCAGTAACACTAACCAATCAGCTCTCAGTAGCAGTAACTCTAACCAATCAGCTCTCAGTAGCAGTAACTCTAACCAATCAGCTCTCAGTAGCAGTAACTCTAACCAATCAGCTCTCAGTAGCAGTAACACTAACCAATCAGCTCTCAGTAGCAGTAACACTAACCAATCAGCTCTCAGTAGCAGTAACACTGACCAATCAGCTCTCAGTAGCAGTAACTCTAACCAATCAGCTCTCAGTACCAGTAACTCTAACCAATCAGCTCTCAGTAGCAGTAACTCTAACCAATCAGCTCTCAGTAGCAGTAACACTAACCAATCAGCTCTCAGTAGCAGTAACACTAACCAATCAGCTCTCAGTAGCAGTAACACTAACCAATCAGCTCTCAGTAGCAGTAACACTAACCAATCAGCTCTCAGTAGCAGTAACGCTAACCAATCAGGTCTCAGTCGCAGTAACGCTAACCAATCAGCTCTCAGTAGCAGTAACACTGACCAATCATCTCTCAGTAGCAGTAACACTAACCAATCAGCTCTCAGTAGCAGTAACACTAACCAATCAGCTCTCAGTAGCAGTAACACTAACCAATCAGCTCTCAGTAGCAGTAACACTAACCAATCAGCTCTCAGTAGCAGTAACACTAACCAATCAGCTCTCAGTAGCAGTAACGCTAACCAATCAGGTCTCAGTCGCAGTAACTCTAACCAATCAGCTCTCTGTAGCAGTAACACTGACCAATCATCTCTCAGTAGCAGTAACACTAACCAATCAGCTCTCAGTAGCAGTAACACTAACCAATCAGCTCTCAGTAGCAGTAACGCTAACCAATCAGGTCTCAGTCGCAGTAACGCTAACCAATCAGCTCTCAGTAGCAGTAACGCTAACCAATCAGCTCTCAGTAGCAGTAACTCTAACCAATCAGCTCTCAGTAGCAGTAACACTAACCAATCAGCTCTCAGTAGCAGTAACACTAACCAATCAGCTCTCAGTAGCAGTAACACTGACCAATCAGCTCTCAGTAGCAGTAACTCTAACCAATCAGCTCTCAGTAGCAGTAACTCTAACCAATCAGCTCTCAGTACCAGTAACTCTAACCAATCAGCTCTCAGTAGCAGTAACTCTAACCAATCAGCTCTCTGTAGCAGTAACACTGACCAATCAGCTCTCAGTAGCAGTAACTCTAACCAATCAGCTCTCAGTAGCAGTAACACTAACCAATCAGCTCTCAGTAGCAGTAACTCTGACCAATCATCTCTCAGTAGCAGTAACGCTAACCAATCAGCTCTCAGTAGCAGTAACACTAACCAATCAGCTCTCAGTAGCAGTAACACTGACCAATCAGCTCTCAGTAGTGGTACTGCACGCCTGGAGAGGGAGGGGTGAGGGATGGGGAGTCAGCCGGGTGCAACCTGCAGCCTCACCACTAGATGTCAGCCAGGCTCCTCATAAACCGGCCGCTTTCCGGCTGAATGAATGAATGTGAACCTGCATAGACGCTGCATTACGTGTTCACAGGTGTTGAGGCGCGGCGCGCACTGTTTGTGTAAATAACGAGCCGTAAACCGACGTTTGTTCCATTAATACCTCTAATAACCATCAATAACCATCAATAACCGGCTGTGGAGCTTCGCCGTTTTCTAAAGCCCCCCATAATCCAGTGCGTGAGGTGTAATCAGAGGTTCAGAGGGTTTGGTGTGAAGCGGTTCAGACGTCTTTACAGTGGTGGTGATGGGAACCAGGCGTCGCCATGACTACAACACAGATATAGACACTTTATTAACCATCCAGAACCACCAGAGAACCTACACGAGTCTTCTGAGCTTATATGGAATGTTGATGATGGAAAACAGTGGAAAATCTGGAGTAATGAGTTTTCTTTGGGGACTATTTTGCCGCACAGCGCCCTGCATGTCTCCCTCCACCATGAATGGAGTTGAAGTTCTCTAAACTCTCATAAAACAGCGTCTCAGTCATCAGGCAGTGAATTCAGAACCAGCTCATGTAGGAACTTTCTGTAGGAGCTTTTAGAGGGACGTCTGGTTCCTATCACCACCACTGTGAGGAGCTTTTAGAGGGACGTCTGGTTCCTATCACCACCACTGTGAGGAGCTTTTAGAGGGGTCGTCTGGTTCCTATCACCACCACTGTGAGGAGCTTTTAGAGGGACGTCTGGTTCCCATCACCACCACTGTGAACGGCTCTGACTCGGTGAGCTTATCTAGAAATCTCCAGCAGCAAGCATGTCTGATCCACTCGCACCAGCACAGCGTCAGTGTTACTGCAGTGCTGAGAATGATCCACCACCCAAAAAGTACCTGCTCTGTGAGGGTCCATGGGGGTCCTGACCACTGAAGAACAGGGTAACAGAGTATCAGAGAAACAGATGGACTACAGTCTGTAACTGTAGAACTACAGAGAGCAGCTATACGGTCAGTGGAGCTGATAAAGTGGACAGTGAGGTGATCTTAATGTTAATGTACATAAACCAGCTGCCTTATACGCTGTGGGCGTGACCAAATCTGGAGCTCCGCCCTGCTCACAGTCGATTGGCACTGCCAGTCGAGTTTGTTGTGTTCCATCTTCCACTTTACAGATTTCAACAGGACTTTAACGAAATTAAAACGCAAGAAATGTTTTGTTTAAAAAATAAATCAATAAAATAAAATTTCTAACGAGTTGTTAATGTTTTTTTTGCTGTCTGGTCCCATTTTGTGTGAGCCCTTTGTAGGGAGCTCAGCGTTTTCCGTTCTAGTTACGAACTTTTTAAAAAGTTTAGCTGGTCAGTAAAACGTGTTTCATGTTCGCCGAGATCAAACATGTTCTAAAGTGGTCCATAAAAGGGTCAACACTGATGTGGGAGGTGGTTTCGGGCAACCGCCAACGGTCATTTCCGAGCTGGAGTGAGCTAGTGCGCACTCCGTGGATTGGAACGCGCCCTATGTAGGGCTCAAAGGCGGGCCGCGCCGTCCTCGACTCCGATTGGTGCGCAGAGACGGAGGCGCGCTGTGATTGGTCAGAGCGGGCGATTTGAAAACATTAGTTTCGTTAGTAGGGAGGCGAGCCGGGCAGCGGGAGCGAGGCGGCGGGCGGCGGTTATGCGTCTAATAACGTTAGTAAACAGTTTCACGGGTAGAATAAGAGTTTAGGGGCAGGTCGACGTCGCCTGGATC
>NC_051214.1:916378-933878 GCF_015220715.1 Pygocentrus nattereri
TGTATTGCTGTATGAGCGGTAATGAACGCTGAATTGCTGTATGAGCGGTAACGAGCGCTGTATTGCTGTATGAGCGGTAACGAACGCTGAATTGCTGTATGAGCGGTAACGAGCGCTGTATTGCTGTATGAGCGGTAATGAACGCTGAATTGCTGTATGAGCGGTAACGAGCGCTGTATTGCTGTATGAGCGGTAACGAACGCTGAATTGCTGTATGAGCGGTAACGAGCGCTGTATTGCTGTATGAGCGGTAACGAGCGCTGAATTGCTGTATGAGCGGTAACGAACGCTGAATTGCTGTATGAGCGGTAATGAACGCTGTATTGCTGTATGAGCGGTAACGAACGCTGTATTGCTGTATGAGCGGTAACGAATGCTGAATTGCTGTATGAGCGGTAATGAACGCTGTATTGCTGTATGAGCGGTAACGAACGCTGTATTGCTGTATGAGCGGTAACGAACGCTGAATTGCTGTATGAGCGGTAACGAACGCTGTATTGCTGTATGAGCGGTAATGAACGCTGTATGAGCGGTAATGAACGCTGTATTGCTGTATGAGCGGTAATGAACGCTGAATTGCTGTATGAGCGGTAACGAGCGCTGTATTGCTGTATGAGCGGTAACGAACGCTGAATTGCTGTATGAGCGGTAACGAGCGCTGTATTGCTGTATGAGCGGTAACGAGCGCTGAATTGCTGTATGAGCGGTAACGAGCGCTGAATTGCTGTATGAGCGGTAACGAACGCTGTATTGCTGTATGAGCGGTAACGAGCGCTGTATTGCTGTATGAGCGGTAACGAGCGCTGTATTGCTGTATGAGCGGTAACGAGCGCTGTATTGCTGTATGAGCGGTAACGAGCGCTGTATTGCTGTATGAGCGGTAACGAGCGCTGTATTGCTGTATGAGCGGTAACGAGCGCTGTATTGCTGTATGAGCGGTAATGAATGCTGTATGAGCGGTAACGAACGCTGTATTGCTGTATGAGCGGTAACGAGCGCTGTATTGCTGTATGAGCGGTAATGAACGCTGTATGAGCGGTAATGAACGCTGTATTGCTGTATGAGCGGTAATGAACGCTGAATTGCTGTATGAGCGGTAACGAGCGCTGTATTGCTGTATGAGCGGTAACGAACGCTGAATTGCTGTATGAGCGGTAACGAGCGCTGTATTGCTGTATGAGCGGTAACGAGCGCTGAATTGCTGTATGAGCGGTAACGAGCGCTGAATTGCTGTATGAGCGGTAACGAACGCTGTATTGCTGTATGAGCGGTAACGAGCGCTGTATTGCTGTATGAGCGGTAACGAGCGCTGTATTGCTGTATGAGCGGTAACGAGCGCTGTATTGCTGTATGAGCGGTAACGAGCGCTGTATTGCTGTATGAGCGGTAACGAGCGCTGTATTGCTGTATGAGCGGTAACGAGCGCTGTATTGCTGTATGAGCGGTAACGAGCGCTGTATTGCTGTATGAGCGGTAATGAATGCTGTATGAGCGGTAACGAACGCTGTATTGCTGTATGAGCGGTAACGAGCGCTGTATTGCTGTATGAGCGGTAATGAACGCTGTATGAGCGGTAACGAACGCTGTATTGCTGTATGAGCGGTAACGAGCGCTGTATTGCTGTATGAGCGGTAACGAACGCTGTATTGCTGTATGAGCGGTAACGAACGCTGTATTGCTGTATGAGCGGTAACGAGCGCTGTATTGCTGTATGAGCGGTAACGAGCGCTGTATTGCTGTATGAGCAGTAACGAGCGCTGTATTGCTGTATGAGCGGTAATGAACGCTGTATTGCTGTATGAGCGGTAATGAATGCTGTATGAGCGGTAACGAACGCTGTATTGCTGTATGAGCGGTAACGAGCGCTGTATTGCTGTATGAGCGGTAATGAACGCTGTATTGCTGTATGAGCGGTAATGAACGCTGTATGAGCGGTAACGAACGCTGTATTGCTGTATGAGCGGTAACGAGCGCTGTATTGCTGTATGAGCGGTAACGAACGCTGTATTGCTGTATGAGCGGTAACGAGCGCTGTATTGCTGTATGAGCGGTAACGAGCGCTGTATTGCTGTATGAGCCGTAATGAACGCTGTATTGCTGTATGAGCCGTAATGAATGCTGTATTGCTGTATGAGCCGTAATGAATGCTGTATGAGCCGTAATGAATGCTGTATGAGCGGTAATGAATGCTGTATGAGCGGTAATGAATGCTGTATTGCTGTATGAGCGGTAACGAATGCTGTATTGCTGTATGAGCGGTAACGAATGCTGTATTGCTGTATGAGCGGTAATGAACGCTGTATTGCTGTATGAGCCGTAATGAATGCTGTATTGCTGTATGAGCCGTAATGAATGCTGTATGAGCGGTAATGAATGCTGTATGAGCGGTAATGAATGCTGTATTGCTGTATGAGCCGTAATGAATGCTGTATGAGCGGTAATGAATGCTGTATTGCTGTATGAGCGGTAATGAATGCTGTATTGCTGTATGAGCGGTAATGAATGCTGTATGAGCGGTAATGAACGCTGTATTGCTGTATGAGCGGTAACGAATGCTGTATGAGCGGTAATGAATGCTGTATGAGCGGTAATGAATGCTGTATTGCTGTATGAGCGGTAATGAATGCTGTATGAGTGGTAATGAACGCTGTATTGCTGTATGAGCGGTAACGAACGCTGAATTGCTGTATGAGCGGTAACGAACGCTGAATTGCTGTATGAGCGGTAACGAGCGCTGTATTGCTGTATGAGCGGTAACGAGCGCTGAATTGCTGTATGAGCGGTAACGAACGCTGAATTGCTGTATGAGCGGTAACGAACGCTGTATTGCTGTATGAGCGGTAACGAACGCTGTATTGCTGTATGAGCGGTAATGAACGCTGAATTGCTGTATGAGCGGTAATGAACGCTGTATTGCTGTATGAGCGGTAACGAACGCTGAATTGCTGTATGAGCGGTAACGAACGCTGTATTGCTGTATGAGCGGTAATGAACGCTGTATGAGCGGTAACGAGCGCTGTATTGCTGTATGAGCGGTAACGAGCGCTGTATTGCTGTATGAGCGGTAATGAACGCTGTATTGCTGTATGAGCGGTAATGAATGCTGTATGAGTGGTAACGAACGCTGTATTGCTGTATGAGCGGTAACGAGCGCTGTATTGCTGTATGAGCGGTAATGAACGCTGTATTGCTGTATGAGCGGTAATGAACGCTGTATGAGCGGTAACGAACGCTGTATTGCTGTATGAGCGGTAACGAGCGCTGTATTGCTGTATGAGCGGTAACGAACGCTGTATTGCTGTATGAGCGGTAATGAACGCTGTATTGCTGTATGAGCGGTAACGAGCGCTGTATTGCTGTATGAGCCGTAACGAACGCTGTATTGCTGTATGAGCCGTAATGAACGCTGTATTGCTGTATGAGCCGTAATGAATGCTGTATGAGCGGTAATGAATGCTGTATGAGCGGTAATGAATGCTGTATTGCTGTATGAGCGGTAATGAATGCTGTATGAGCGGTAATGAATGCTGTATTGCTGTATGAGCGGTAATGAATGCTGTATGAGCGGTAACGAGCACTGTATTGCTGTATGAGCGGTAACGAGCGCTGTATTGCTGTATGAGCCGTAATGAATGCTGTATTGTTGTATGAGCGGTAATGAATGCTGTATGAGCGGTAATGAATGCTGTATGAGCGGTAATGAATGCTGTATTGCTGTATGAGCGGTAACGAGCGCTGTGTTGCTGTATGAGCGGTAACGAGCGCTGTGTTGCTGTAACGAGCGCTGTGTTGCTGTAACGAGCGGTAACGAGCGCTGTGTTGCTGTAACGAGCGCTGTGTTGCTGTAACGAGCGGTAACGAGCGCTGTGTTGCTGTGTGACTCAGATCATGTGAGGAATCCTCTGCAGAATTCTCAGCTGGTTAATCAGAATCTGCGACAGAGAGAGACGCTCCAGTCGCAGTGTAAGGTACGCAGCCCCTGCAGGGTTTTATTATTATTATTATTATTATTATTATTATTATTATTATTATTATTATTATTATTATTATTATTATTATTATTATTATTATTATTATAATAATCATTATTATTATTATAATAATCATTATTATTATTTCTATCTATCTATCTATCTATTATGGTTTGTGTTTACTCTCAGTGTTTGGATCGGGCGGTTTTGGGTTCTGTATGATTTTGTTCTGAAGTGTTTTCATTGCTCTGATTTCTCTGCAGGAGCCAGAAAACAGTCCATCTGACCGAACCGTCCGCATGTAAGATCTGGACTCTCCTTTTGACCCTGTTTAAAACCTTGTAAGACTGATGCATGTAAATGAGCCCTGTTCTGATTGGCTACCCTGTATTGTAGTCTGTGCTGGATTGTGTGGTGATGGTCACTTCATGGTTGTGACATCAGACAGTGGTAATGATGTATGTAAACATTGCTAAAATTTCATAACATACCATTAATTTGCCGCTACACCCAATCCAAGTGTGATGTCACAAAAACCAGCTCATTTACATGCATCACACATTCAGCCTGCATCAGTTTAGCCCCGCCCACTCACACTGAAGTTATATGGAGTGTTTCAGCCCAGAGGCACAACCAATCAGAACAGAGGTCATTTACATATTGCATGCAACAAAAACAGCCCGTTTAATTGTGAGGGATGGGGAGAGGTTGGAAAACCTGAGTTATGGCTGTTTTTGATCATCCAACCACACAAAAGTTCTAATTGGAGTTTTAAAAGCTCGTGTGTCCGTGTGTCCGTCCTCAGAGTCTCCCGTTCGGAGAATAACCCCCAGCCCAGCAGCTGCAGCAGCTCGGTGGAGTCCGTGTCCATGTACTGCGTGAAGGAACTGGAGTGTGAAGGTTCCGAACTTTCCTTTGAGGAGCTCCGAGCTCGACGATACTTCACCAAGCGCAGACAGCAGGAGCTTCAGAGAAAGCAAGGTCAGTCCAGCACACGCCCAGACACTGCATAGGGCTGGAGGGGAGCTCCACCAGCATGAGGACATTTCCACAGGTCTCCATATGGACCACCAGCAGAGCAGTAGTGCTACACTTCAAGGGGAATTCTACCAAACTTCAAAATTCCCCCATAATTGAGTGTCTTTACAGTGGTGGTGATGGGAACCAGGCGTCGCCATGACTACAACACAGATATAGACACTTTATTTACCATCCAGAACCTCCAGAGAACCTACACGAGTCTTCTGAGCTTATCTGGAATGTTGATGATGGAAAATAGTGGAAAACCTGGAATAATCAGTTTTCTTTGGGGACTATTGCCGCACAGCGCCCTGCATGAGAGCTGTAACGAGCGCTGTCTGTGTTTCAGAGGAGGCGATACGGAAGTGGGAGGAAGAGGAGGAGGAGGTGGTGAGGATGAAGAAGTTGCTGCAGGAGCTGAACAGCAAACTGACTACAGATGAACAGCAGGAGATCCGAACCTCACCCTCGCAGCAGGTGACGCAGTTTCTGAATACGTGCCGTTTTGTATGCGGTGGGACAGTGCAGAACAGCGCCATCTGCTGTCTGGGCTCAACGCGTCCATTTCTCCGCAGGGAAAATTTGATCACGGATTAAAAAGCACTTGGAGAAGTCATGGAAGTTTTGTTGAACTGTCCCTTTTAACTCGTAGGTGTTTGTCTGTGTTTGTAGGAGCTGATTAGTGCCGAATCACGCCGTCCTCAGGACCCGCTGGACCGGTCAGCGAGGCCAGCTCTGACTCCAGCTGTACCCGAAACTGCCGCCGCACGTCCCGTATGTGTGCCTGAACAGCCTTCCTCATCCTTTATGGGGCTTCAGCCGGCCCCAGAGCGCCCCCTGCGGAGCGGGAGGAAGTCGGAGTCCCACCTACTTTGGAGCAGCGGCAAGGTAGGAGTGGACGATGGGAGGGCGATGGGTCCTATCCATCTATCTATCTGCCCAAAAAATATCCGTGTATCCATTTTTCTTCTGGCCTGAGGCTTGAATGCTGAACGCAGTGCACTGGTCGGGTACTTATTTGTACTTGTGATGTCACAGGGTGTTTTTCTTGCTTCTGATTGGTTGAATTAAAACATTAAAGGGGCAGTAAGTTCACAACCTCAATGTTATCAAATGCACCCACTTTAATCTTGCAGTGTATCAGCGTTGTAGGTAATGGATTATAAGACTGTAATAAAGTGATTTCACTACAAAAGCCTTAATGTTTATTACAAGTTTATTACATACTGTGTGTGATGTTTGTTGTTGTCGTCCACTCTCAGGTCCCGGCGTCCAGACCGAGTCTGCCTCTGAGCTCAGCTTCCAGAGCTCAGCACGGATTCGGCGCCACCGTGGCCTCGCCGGCAGACTCGGACACACGTGCCGCGGCTCCGCTACGGCCGGTGGACCAGAGAACCGTGAGCCAGGCCGAGCGCTCGGTCCTCGAAGGCTGCGCACAGAACCCGGCAGCGTCAGTGCGGTGAGTGACGGACGCAGACGGACGCCACTGTCTGGAGTCTATAAACAGAGTGAACCCTGTAAATATGATGGAATGATCCCATAATGCAGAACAGTGAGTACACGCTTTAAAAATGGGGTTCTTTAGTGAGGAACATAATTCCATATAGAACCATGAACACTCGGAGAACACTTTGCATGATTAAAGGGTTCTTTGCATCGAGAGCGGGTTCTTCAGTTTGACAGAGAATGTGCTGATGATGCTTTATAGATCCTCTGAAAAGGGTTCTTCTGTAGGTGTGATGCCAGGCCTGTAACAGCAGAACCCTTTTTGGTGCTGTATAGAACCATATACATCATTCTCCATCAGTCTGAAGAGTTCAGACTGCTCACTGGCTGTGTGTGTGTGTGTGTGTGTGTGTGTGTGTGTGTGTGTGTGTGTGTGTGTGTGTGTGTGTGTGTGTGGTGGGGTTATTGGGCCACTGGACCGTCTTCTGCTCGTTTTTCACTTTGCTGTGTTTTACAGAGACACATCTGAACACGTGGAGGCAGACAGAGACGCGGACGCCAACGCGGACGCCAACGCGGACGCCAACGCGGACGGTAAGTGAAGAATTCAGGCACATTGAACGTTCACTATAAACAACCACAAACTTACGTCTGTCTGTCTGTCTGTCTGTCTTTCTCAGTGTCTCATGGAGCCTTTAATCACTCTCACGTCACTCCTAACACGTCTCTGGGTCTGATCTCGGCGACTCCCTCGCGTGCGCTTCCCTCTCCCACCGTGAACACGCGAGAGGCTCTGGGTAAGCAGCGCACTCTGCACACACTCACTCTGCACACGCTCACTCTGCACACGCTCACTCTGCACACGCTCACTCTGCACGCACTCACTCAGCACGCACTCACTCTGCACACGCTCACTCTGCACACGCTCACTCTGCACACGCTCACTCTGCACACACTTCCAGCACCAGCTCACATCACGGCTCCTCTAAAGAGACCATACTCCACCCCCATCCCCCCCGACCCCCCCGCCTTTATTTATTTACTAATTATCTGTTTACTAATGGGGGCAAGAGGTGAAGTTTCCCCACTGTGGGGTTAATAAGTTAAGTGACACTTTTTAATCACAATCGGGGAAATTTCAACCATCCGTGAAGTGAAACACCACATGCACACTGAACGCACACACGCTAGGGGGCAGTGAGCACACTTGCCCGGAGTGGTGGGCAGCCCTATCCATGGTGCCCGGGGAGCAGTTGGGGGGTTGCTCAAGGACACTGTCGGTGCTGGGGATCAAACCGGCGACCTTCCGGTCACAGGGCTGATTCCTTAACCTCCAGCCCACGACTGCCCTCATCACACAAAAACGGTCATTTAATCTAATCTAATCTAATTCATGACCTTTCAAGGGTTGGGTGCTCCAACAGACTGGGCGTCTCACACCATCACCCTGGTTTTTGGAGATTATTTGGGCGACTGAAATTTTGGGGATCGCACACTACTCCACTTTAGAGCTGCTACCGAACCGAACAGAACCCGCTGAACCGAACAGAACCCGCTGAACCGAACAGAACCCGCTGAACCGAACAGAACCCGCTGAGCTTAATGGGAGAGCCCAGTAACGAAGGTGGAGCTGCTGCTGCTGTTTTCTCTGTTTGCACTGACGCAGTAAAGAAGCAGCAGGTAAACGTGTTTAAGTGACGGCCATGGATTGAAAAACGTGATCACTTTGGGTTTTTTAACCAACGGGGTTTTAAACGTTCGTGAACTCGTGTATGAAAAAGCTTTGCTCCTTTTCGCCGCTTTCCTTTGTTTACTTGCTGTGTTTTCTTCTATCGTGCCCTCGGTTTTCATTGGCTGCTGCAGGAATCCGTGTCCGATTGAGCCGTCGATCAGTTTACACTAGATCTCCATCAGATTTGGGTCAAAAAGTCAAACGTTTGATAAAACAGCCCCCCTCAGACACGCGACTCGACCCGCTGACCTGAAGTCTGAGGCTCGGGCCGACCAGCTCAGACTGAGAATCTGGACTAAAATCAGGGTGAAATTGTGTAGTGTAACCCCGGATTTACCTGCCGGCCAGTAGCCTAGTGGTAGGTGAGGTGAGGCGGAAGGTTGCGGCTTCAAATCCCACATCTGGCCAGGTGTGCCTGGCTGTATCCGTGGCCGAGGTGCTTAAATGTAGCCCTGATTGTTTTAAAACTAGGTTTAAAGTTCAGTGCAGCATGATTAATAGACAAGCCTTGATTTAAAGCAAGCTAAATCACTGTTGATGCAACTTACTGATATGTAAATCATCTCTGTTCTGATTGGCTGCCCTACTTTGAGCTAAATGTAAAAGGCAGTCCAGGTTGGAAGTCTCATTTTAACTTCAGCATGAATGGGCGGAGTTAAACTGCTGTAAGCTGAATAGGCAGATGTATGAAAATGTGCTCACTTTTGTGACATCACAAAACGGGCAGCGTGGTTTCTGTACGTGGACCGGACGCTCCGGGCAGCAGACGGCATGTTTAAACTCTAACATCACAAAGCTCGTCTCGTTCTCGTCTAGACGTGATCATGGACATGTTCCAGGCTCCGACGCTGCTGCAGGACACGCTGTTCGACGCCACGAGCCACGCGGCCGACGACAGCTTCGAGAAGAAGTGCAGAGTGGACGGTAAGAGTGGCGCCCCCTACTGTTTATGCTGATGTTTGGAGTGATGCGTCTCGCGGCTCCAGGTTCAGGACACCGTTACCTGCTGAGGAAATCGAGCCCTTTTCAGTTAATAAGGACTTGCTGTGTTTGTCTTTTGAAGGTTTTGCTCCCTCGTCAGCCAAACCTCCTTCAGCGCCTTTCAGAATATATCAGGATGAAAATGGTGAAAGCAGAAGGTACGGCTGTTCCTTCATTACCCACCTTTAAAGGGCCCATAACCTGTTTTTCTTATATTCATGTCTTAGTTCATATTTCCTTGACTGCTGAATTAGCTCATTTATGTCTTTTAATTTCTTCTACTTTACAGCTACGCTGCAGCGTATTATTATTATTATTATTATTATTATTATTATTATTATTATTATTATTATTATTATTATTATATTGTTCTTTTTGAATTGTTTGGGTGTAAATGGGGCAAACAGGCTGTTTTACTTACCGTGCCTTTAAGACTGACATGGAAATGAGCTCGGTTCTGATTGGCTGTGCTCTGTTGCGCCTTGTTCAGAAAGCAGGGTGCCGTGTATGAGCGTGAGTGGGTGGGGCTAAACAGCTGTAGACTGAATGTGTACGTGGTTGTGACGTCAGAACCATGGAGAACTTCTCCATGAGCTGAGGGGTGAGGTTCCTGCAGAGCTGACACTGCTGTGTGTGTTTCAGAGAGGAGCTGGAGAAGGCCAGGCCAGCAGCTCGAGCGCTGATGGAGATCCCAGTGTCCAAACCCAACGTGAGTGAAAGGAGGTTTCTAACCTTCATCCTGACCCTGAAATCCGTTTGGTCTCCATGAGCTCCTCCCTGCATGACCTCATGATTAACTCCAGATCAGAAAACAGCGTCACACAAACATCCTGACTGGACTAAACCTCCTAAATCCTGTCCTAACTTCAGGATGAACCCCAGCAGGGTCCTGACTTCTGTTTAAGGCCCGTTTCTCTGGTTCTGAGGCGGCTGAGTCAGGCAGCGTAGTTCACTACCAGCATAATGAGCTCCATTTATTCCTACTGTAAAACGCGGCTTTCACTGGGAGATGTTTTTCTCTTCTAACTCTGCGTTTAAACATCTCAGACGCTGCCGACTCGAACTCCACCGCTCCTCTGATCACCTTCCTGAGTTAATGTAGATGATGGAGTATTACAGTGATGGAGGAGAATAATGAGGAGGCAGTTCCTTTTATTTATTTATTTATTTTATTAATAATTAATTTTTACATTTGTGTGTGTGTGTCTGTGTGTGTCTGTGTGTGTCTGTGTGTGTCTGTGTGTGTGTGTAGGACACTCCTGTGGGTGTAGAGTCTCTTACAGATGAGAGTGCGATGTGGGGTCCTCGATACGCCTCCATAACCGCCTGCCCGAACCACACCCGCGACTTCGCCATGTCCGCCCACCTGGTGTCCACCCCCCTCCACCCCACCACCCCGTACACCTGGGACACCGAGCACAACCAGGGTACACACACACACACACACACACACACACACACACACACACACACACACACACACACACACACACACTCTTACACTTTTTGTTTGTTTATTTGTTTATGTCTACGTGTAAATACTCACCTTGAGACCGGCTATACATGACCCAACTCCACCTTCAGCCACAGCGTAGCGTTACTGGCATTAGCGTTGCCCTTTCTCAGTGCCGGGAGACTGTAAACACCACGCCACTGTTCCTGATTTATGATGGATTGTCATGGTGTGTCGTGTGTTCTGTTGTGTAGAAAGCAGAGGTTTCAGTGGGACGGAGGAGAACCCCTACCAGCGCCAACCCGCCAAACTCAGGTACTTCTCATCAGAAAGCTCTGCTTCTCCTCCGTGATGATGAATGATATCAGCGCAGTACGCTGAGCTGTCTTTGATCATATTGTTTATCGTCAGTCGTCAGTGCTTGTAGACCCTGATCAGAATTAGTCCAGGATTAGTCGTTAGTCCTGGATTTAGTGCCCAGTGCTGAGTAAAGATCAGTGTGTTCAGTTTTTGTGTAGTTGTAGCGCTGCTGGATCTTTTTCTCTCCTGTCTGAAAGAGATTTTGTGACCTTGTGAAACTTTCTTGTAGGATCGCGATGTTATACCTGCCGTATCGCCCACCTCTATGCTGAATGTAAATCACTGTATTGATCTATTTTATTGAGTTTTGCTGAAGGGATTAATAAAGTTAATCTCTTGTTTTAGAGTCATTATGCTGTATTTTCCAGTATCACATCTGCAACGTCTTCATGTAATCGAAGCGAAAGGAAGTAATGCAGGCCGGCTGGTCGATGAGTTGATTCTCCAGGGGGTTTTAATGTGCTGATGGTTATGTTTACATTTTATATGCATCTCAAAACATTGTCCGTCTGGTGGTTTCCAGTCCCATCCTGGAGCAGAGTCCGTCTGAGGAGAAGCCGTCTGAAGCTGCGGAGTGCAGTATGAGGGCTCAGGGCACCATCGTGGGAGAGGGAGTGAGTCTCCCAAAGCAGAACCAGACGCTCTCTCAGACCCACAACCAGACCTGCTACAGCCTCAGCAGGAACCCGCTGGCTCTCGACCACACGGCCGAGCCCATCAGGGCCCTTCACTCCACCACCAAACCCAGCTGGAGCATCTACCAGAGCCCAGAGCGAACCAGCCAAGCAGGTTCTAAAGGAGAACTGCACTCAAACAGCATGCATCTGGTGAGAGAACCCAGACCAGACCAGCTCAATTCAACCGGCCTGCAGGTTAACTCCAGCTTCAGCAGCAAACCCAACTGGAGCATCTACCAGAGCCCAGAGAGAACCAGCCAAACAGGTTCTAATGGAGAACTGCACTCAAACAGCATGCATCTGGTGAGAGAACCCAGATCAGACCAGCTCAATTCAACCGGCCTGCAGGTTAACTCCAGCTTCACCACCAAACCCAGCTGGAGCATCTACCAGAGCCCAGAGAGAACCAGCCAAGCAGGTTCTAATGGAGAACTGCACTCAAACAGCATGCATCTGGTGAGAGAACCCAGATCAGACCTGCTCAATTCAACTGGCCTGCAGGTTAACTCCAGCTTCACCACCAAACCCAGCTGGAGCATCTACCAGAGCCCAGAGAGAACCAGCCAAGCAGGTTCTAATGGAGAACTGCACTCAAACAGCATGCATCTGGTGAGAGAACCCAGATCAGACCTGCTCAATTCAACCGGCCTGCAGGTTAACTCCAGCTTCAGCAGCAAACCCAGCTGGAGCATCTACCAGAGCCCAGAGAGAACCAGCCAAGCAGGTTCTAATGGAGAACTGCACTCAAAC
Organism: Pygocentrus nattereri; assembly: GCF_015220715.1. Taxonomy (NCBI): domain Eukaryota; kingdom Metazoa; phylum Chordata; class Actinopteri; order Characiformes; family Serrasalmidae; genus Pygocentrus; species Pygocentrus nattereri. The sequence continues at coordinate 928,769 of NC_051214.1, forward strand.
AGCATGCATCTGGTGAGAGAACCCAGATCAGACCTGCTCAATTCAACCGGCCTGCAGGTTAACTCCAGCTTCAGCAGCAAACCCAGCTGGAGCATCTACCAGAGCCCAGAGAGAACCAGCCAAACAGGTTCTAACAAGGAACACACAGCAGACCAGCTCAGCTCTGCTGGCCTACAGGTGAACAGAGTGCTCAGCTCCTCCTGCCTGCCTTTAGTGACGGAGCTCAAACCAGACCAGCCTCACTCGAGCGGTCTGCAGCCTCTGGGACTGGACGTGTGTTCTGGTCAAGGAGAGGCTGATCTTCTCCTGCCAAAGAGGTCTTTCCACCGGCGCAAATCAGAAAAACAGCAGATCCGAGAGATCCACCAGGATGTTCCTATGAGTCCAGAACCGGCCCTGGGGTTCGGTTGGCTTCAGGTGGACAGCTCAGCGCAACTCGTCGAACCCGACCTGGATGTGATGGTCAGGTAGGGCTGGCCGACACGGCCAAAAGTCTTTTGATGTATTACCTTTTAGAATTTAGTATCTGTGATTATTAGGGCTGCAATTAAAGGTGCAGTATGTGATTCTGGAGAATGATTGATGATATTATGAACTCAAAAGCCAAAAACAAACACACCCCTCTCTTCAGCTGCTGCACCATTTAAGGTGGAACGGGGGAAATTGAATAGGAAGCCGACTTCAGGCTAGTCGGGTCTCGGAGGTCTCTCCACTGCTGGACCCCCCCCCCTCCCTCGATTGATCCGAGAACTTCTTTCTCAGTCTGTTCCTCAGATCTTCTCCTCTTTTGTCGGCCGTCAGTTCCTCTCACTTTGCTCACTGACAGCTCTGCTGTCATTCAAAGTGCAGTGGAACAGAAGTCGTCAGTCTTTTTTTTTTTTTTTTTTTTTTTTTTTTTTTTTTTGTACTTTTCGTAATTAATGTTATTGAAGACTCAATTAATGCAGCCATAATAATTATGGATAATTGTGTCCAGTTCCTAATAAATCAGCTGTACTGAAGTAGAAACTGTTCAGCCTGGAATTTCATCAACTGAAGTTTCTAATTATCAGACCGAAGTACCAACTGCTGGACTGTGCATCGTCCTCATCATTGGAAAAGTGTTCGATTTTGATAATTATCATTCTGTCGTCCAGGTCTATGGTCAAGGCACCTCAGACGTACGGAAAAGGCTCTGGAACCCCGGCTGCCGGGTCCAAACCCAGATGGAGCGTGTACCAGAGTCCAGAGAAACCATCTGAACCACAACCCATCCCACAGAGCCCGGAGCCCATGGAGGAATCAGATCACCATCCATTCCCAAGCCTGGAGCAGTCCGGAATTCTGCTTTCCAAGAGATCCTTTAACAGGCGGAAATCGGAGAAGAGGGTTGTGGAGGTGAGGATGGGAATATAGCAGTACAGCTGTGTGGCACACCTGGCCAGACAACAGATTTTGTTGTTTATTTGACGTGAAGTAAACACAGCCTCTGTGGCATGTGAAAAAGTTTGAACACCCTTCCCCTCAGAACGTAATTACTTCAGACCTTAATTGACTCATTAGGTCTGTTGGGCGGGTCGAAAAATTGAAATTAGGAATTGTCTGTTGATTAGAAATCTAGAGCGTAACGATTCCTTTTCAAACCTTTTGCCAGCACTCAAATAGGAGCTTTTCTAAGCAGCTGAGGATCTGAAAATAGTAAATAAACAGCAACAACCAGTGCGCTGGAACATAAACCGCATAGCAGCAAGTCTATGACTGTGTGTCACAGTGTGAGGTGTAATCAGAGGTTCCGAGGGTTTGGTGTGAGACTGTTCAGACGTCTTTACAGTGGTGGTGATGGGAACCAGGCGTCGCCATGACTACAACACAGATATAGACACTTTATTTACCATCCAGAACCACCACAGAACCTACACGAGTCTTCTGAGCTTATATGGAATGTTGATGATGGAAAACAGTGGAAAATCTGGAATAATGAGTTTTCTTTGGGTCTGTTTGGGACCCAACGTGATGGGAACGTCTGGTTCCCATCACCACCACTGTGAACGGTTGTGAACTTCACACCAAACCACTCTTGACTTTTTCGCTCACTTAATTATGCAGGGCATATAAGCAGTTGGTGGAATTTCCCTTCAAATGGTTTATGAATGAAATCTCGTGAAATCTTGTATGGTGTAAGTTCTGTTTTTGCCGTTTCACTCGCTCTTTCACTGCAGGTCGTCCAGAAATCTCTCCTGTTGAGTCCAAAGCCAGCCTCACACCTGATCCAGGACGTCCCCATGAGTCCAGAACCGGCTCCAGGGCTGAACTGGCTCTGTGCGGAGAGTCCGGCACGCATGGCCGAACCTGATCTGGATGTGCTGATGACGCCACCACAGACGTCTAAAGCATCTGCAGTGGTGGATGTTCCTCCTGCTGCCCACCAGCTGCAGTGTGATGTTCCCATGAGTCCTCAGCAGGGTTCTGGACCTGGTTACCCTTCCTCAGGTACTGACACCGATCAGTCATGTTTACATTATGCGGTCATGTTGATGGATCACGGCCCCTGTGCTGGCGTGGTGAAGGTCGCAGTATTGGCAGGTCAGGTTTTGCAGACGCTCTAGCGAGACTGGAATAATAAACAGGCTAGAACAGCCCTCAAACCTCTGCTCTCAATTATGAATCTGTTATTACCGCTGCTATAACTGTTATTTACATTGAACACACACTGCTCTACAAACTGCCACTCAAAACTGTCAAAATATTTTATTGGAAATATAGCAAAGTGGACGCACTTCAGATACACATTAGAGTTAATGTAGAAATAATGAAGAAGCTCTTGGAAACTTGCACAATATAAACATAAAATACATTGTGCTGCGAAAACAGATAAAGATGATGAGGATAATAATAATCAGCATATTAAAATTACTTCTGGTGATGCACGTTTGTTGTGACGGCCATCACTGCATTAAACCATCTTTTGCTGTGGTATAGAGAAGAGAACTGCAATGATGCCCCTAAAATTTTGGTTGGAAAAGATTAACTGTGACGAATGAAGGTTCTGTTCAGGTTCATTATTTTTGTTCATCAAAGTGCAAACAGTGTAAATGTTACTGAAAAGGTGCACCAAGGTCTGATTTGTGGAGCTTCAATCAGGTTCTCCAGGTGAAAAGTTGGTATTTGTTCCTTTTCATAACCGAATGTTTTAAAACAGAGCAGTAGAGTAAAAGCCTGGAGGCGAGGCGAGGCGGGGTGTGTGGAGTCAGTCCAGCTTAGAACAGATCATTTCAGTGGATTATGGTTCCGTTATGTTCCCTGACTGAAGGTGCTGAGATGGAGCCTTGAGGGTTCCACCCCAGAGACAGAAGGGGAACTGACCCAGAGACAGTCTAGAACCTTTATTTCTGAGAGGGTAAACTGCAAAATGTTGGTTAGATCCTGCTGGTGTGGGTTCACGGCCACTTCTTCTCTAAATGGGGAGCACTTGAGTGATTTGTGTGCTCATAGCGCCCCCTCCTGGAGAAAACGTGCACACTGCTGGGCTAGAGCTCCCATCCGCGTGCTGTACATATTAAAAAGTGAGCTGCTTTCCACTGTTATAATGGACGCACCTTGTTTCCTGATCTGAAAGTGTTGTGTTCCCAGAATTTTACAGCTTGTAATGTTACATGTCGGTTAGTGAGCTGTTCTACTTCTCGGTTCTAGTGACAATCAGCACCTTTGAGTGTTGTGAATTCCGGTTTTGGTCGGGAATGTTCATTTAAGTGCGTCACTAGAGAGATGCCATTCTGTTGGAGGTGTTTTACAAGGGACGGGTGGTTTGTGAGGAAGCAGTTGGGCAGGTGAGAGTTGCCCTGACGCCGGTGATCTCCCACACAGGCAGGGCCTAAAGAGCCGTAGCATCAGGACACTAAATCTACGTCTTCTGTTGTGGTGCAGCTCTACTCTAGTGTAATGAGCTCAATGTCCAATTAAAAATGGTTTCCTCCCTCTAGTGCTGGTTGCTGACCCGTGGGATGAGGACTTGATTGCGTCTCTGCTCTCCAGCCTGAAGACTCCTCTCTCCTCCTGCCCAAACCTCAACGTCTGGACACGCAGCCTCCCTGCAATCACCCCCAAGATGACCGTTCAGATGGGTAAACACTTCACCTGGAGCATTAACAGCACACCTGATTTTGTGATGATCTGATTGGTTGGATCAGTGTTTTAGAGCTTTGAAAATACTCAGCTGTAACAGTAACTGGGCAAAAATTTATATTTTGGGCTGTTTTATAGACTGAGAGTGCAAAATGCTTTTCTAGTGCACTTGGTGAATGAAATCCTGACAAAGTCTGTCAGAGCGACTGTGTGGATCATATGAACATTATAGAGCTTTTTAAATGAAACAGTAGAAGCCGTATCGCCCCCTACGCTTCCTGTAGTGTATTACAGTCTGTCAGAGCGACTGTGTGGATCATATGAACATTATAGAGCTTTTTAAATGAAACAGTAGAAGCCGTATCGCCCCCTACGCTTCCTGTAGTGTATTACAGTCTGTCAGAGCGACTGTGTGGATCATATGAACATTATAGAGCTTTTTAAATGAAACAGTAGCAGCCGTATCGCCCCCTACGCTTCCTGTAGTGTATTACAGTCTGTCAGAGCGACTGTGTGGATCATATGAACATTATAGAGCTTTTTAAATGAAACAGTAGAAGCCGTATCGCCCCCTACGCTTCCTGTAGTGTATTACAGTCTGTCAGAGCGACTGTGTGGATCATATGAACATTATAGAGCTTTTTAAATGAAACAGTAGAAGCCGTATCGCCCCCTACGCTTCCTGTAGTGTATTACAGTCTGTCAGAGCGACTGTGTGGATCATATGAACATTATAGAGCTTTTTAAATGAAACAGTAGAAGCCGTATCGCCCCCTACGCTTCCTGTAGTGTATTACAGTCTGTCAGAGTGTCTGTGTGGATATTTTAGAGCGATTTTGTTTAAGTAAACACACCAAGTCTTTAATCAGTTCAGTCCTGAGCTGTGAGAACCTGCTGTTTAAACTCTTAACGTTTCTCTCTGATGACCAGTGGAGGAGTCTCTGAGGGTGGACTTCATGCTGGGTCAGGGTGCTTTCGCCACCGTCTACCAGGCCACCAAGCTCACCAC